>NW_008633977.1:4371-46253 GCF_000691845.1 Merops nubicus
CAGTGTTTGCAGTGGAAGAGAGAACTGCAGCTGAGAACTCATTAGTCTGTGTTCGTTGTCTTGCTTTGTGCTTGCATGCAAAAAATCTTTGCATCTCTTGGCTTTGTTTCTTATACTAGGAGAGCAGTGGGTCTGCGAGAACAGACTACAGAGCCATTCAGCTAGCCAAGAAAAGAAAGCAAAAAGGGAATGGGAGCAGCACAGGTGAGAAGCCATTCAGTTTGTTAAATTTACTACATACAGTTACGTAGGGTTTTTAGCAGTGAAATGGGAGCAGGTATCTGAGTACATTCTGAAATATCCTATCCAATTTATTGCTAGTTAAAATAATTATGCATGTGGTGTGCCATCTGTTTGTTACTCAGGATAATCACATTCTCTTGAATATCACATTCATAGTCAGTTTACAGAGAAATCCACACCATATGTTTCATGGCTGTTAACAAGACGCTATCCCTCCATCTCTTCATCTGCTTTTTATTTTCTTACCAAACCAAAAAGAATTTAAGGTCACTTTGCTTTCTGTTGTTTATGCTTTTGGTCTTACCTAGTAGGTTCTCTTTTAGTCAGTCCAGACAATGAAAACAGCAGCTGGATTTGTTTTGCTTCTGTGTTTCAGTTAGTAACAATGTGTAGTGTATGTAGGAATTTTTTTCTTAGTTGTCTGGAAATACTTGAACCTCTCTTAGATTTTAGCCTAGCTGGGAGTTTTTGTGCAAGGTGAGGTTTCAGATGTATCCTAAGAACTGTAGTTTCTGACTGGAAGCTTTCTGATGTGAATTACACACCATTACTTTGTCAGATCAAGTGTGATCCATGGCTCGCTAGACTTGCATGAGCTCAGGCATTTGAGCTGTGCTACCCTTGGGGCTGGGGTGGACTCTCATGTACATATATATGTGGTATAGTGCTTCTTTGCTGTCTCTTAGACCTTGCATCTCTGAAAATCGAGGTGATAATTTCTAAGGTGAGTTAAGAGACTAGTTCTGAATTGAGCTACGTCATGTTTCTGTATCTGTAAAAGGCATACCTGCATAAATTCTGTCTGGTTCAGTCATCACACAGAAGGTGAACTGCTTTATGGAGCTAGTTCTAAGTGTGCTTGTGTTATCAAATGTGTCTTTTGGACATTAGTTTAAAAAGATGATTGCACTTAATCTGCATGTCTCCTAAAATGATGTTAGAAAATGCCTATTTCTTTTCCTACTCAAGATTCCCAGTAGTCTAGTTTTCACCAGCTCTTGCCTTAATGCTGCTTGTGTGTTTCTCAAAGCGGTCTAAAAGAGTCTGGCCTTTCTGATCAGTGTAGCTGCATTAAATGAACACTGTAGAGGAAGCTTAGTGTTTCAAAAGAAGTTATCCAAGCCTTTTATTTACTACAGACTTAAACCAAACAAAATCACACCTGAAACAGCTGTGACAGGATTGTATCCTTACATTTAGTTTGATTAGCTTTTTTTGCTTTCAGCTTGTGATAAAAGCAGCTGGTTTCTCATGTTTTAAACTGAAAAATACTTGAGGTTGTGATAGTTCTACTTCTGGAGTCTGTTCTACCTAACAGTCCTTGAAATCTTTCTGGAAGTAGATGAGCTTCACTGTGCTCTTTTTACAGTTTGGAAAATTTATGTACATGACTTCTGAGGAAGTGAGTTGCAAAATTAAAAATAGAAAATGCACTTCTACTTCCTAATTCCTTTCTATAACTCCACAAATACGTTGATATTTCTGTGCTTCCACAGGGGTGGAGCCTAAGCTTAGCAGTTTGTGATGTGGTTTCAATGGCATTCATACAAAAAGATGCTCTGTCAGCAGTTGGAGTTCATCAGCTGATTGCTGTCTGGCCTTGGAGTAGTTATCAGATAGTGCTTAATTATATTGCACTGTTCCAGGCGTTTGCTGCGCAGTGTAAATAACTGCATAAAATTCCAAAAATACTAGCAGGAAACTTTGGCAAATTACTTCTGACCATCTAAATATTAAAATTGCTCTCTTTTAGGGGCCTCTGGCTCTGGTCAGAGGAAAAGCAAGGGTGGTAAAGTAAGCCCTACTGCCTTTTCATCATCTGCTCCTGGCAGTCGACTGGGTGGCAACGTAGTTCTGCCAAATGGAGGGCTGACAATAAGGGACCCTGCCACTGGAGCCCAGTATGTGCAAATTCAGCTTCTTCAGGTAAGAGCTGAGGAGGAAAACCATGCTCATCTTCTGTTACCCAAACTGGCATATTTATGGAAGAATCTGACTGTAGGAACTCAGGTACTGGTGCTCTGAGATGGGATCTTGATATCTGTGGTTATACCATGTCCATTAGGGCATTTACCCATAGGAAGTACTTCCCTGGGGAGTTTATATGAAACGGGCTTTAGAGAGATCTAGAAATGCCTGAAAACAGAGCTGGTTTGATCATACAACTGCTGGGGGCAGAACAGATGCTTTGTGGAAATGGGCAAAATGTTGTTACTTGAATTACTACTAATATTTAGTCCAGCCTGGATCACATGGGCACTGCAAGCGTAGGGAACATCCTCTTTAGCTTTTTGGGCTGGATACACTTGATGCAGTAAACACCATGATGGAACCAAGAGCAGCCTTCCATTTTGCATGTGAGAGTTGTGATCCTTCAAGGGCTTAGGAGTTTCCTAGTTTGGACAGGAGCTATGAGAGCAGCAGAACAGGGGCTACATTTCTCTCCTGAAGCATGGGGTAATTTTTCTTGCAAAAGGAAAGGCTTGCTAGCACACGTTAACTTGGGGGCTGCAGGGGAGTATGACTTTTTCCTCGAGTCTTTTCCTTTGTGGACACTTTCCCAAATTCTTACATTACTCCACCTCTCTCTCATTTACAAGGTAAATGAGACTGACATGAAAAAGTTCCTGCAAAATGAAGTTTTAGCCTAAACTTTGATTTCTGTAATGTTGAAATTAAGATTTTTTTTTCTAAAAAGACCTAGTAATTGATGGGGGCTGATTAGTGGAGCATGGCAGGTGACACATCTTTGGCCAGGTGTATAGCTGGATAGTATCCAGGGACAGGGTAAGTTCCTTCCACTTTATTTCCAGCAACACAGGATATGGGGGAAGATATGGGCAGAGTTCTCCATCTGTCTCATTTTCTGACAGTTTGTAACTTCTATGTTAAGTGTCAGCTTCACACAGCATGGCAAAACTTGTCACACTTCTGAGTGTTATGTCTGTGGGAAGATGAACCATTCCTTTTCAGGTCTTGCCAGTTTTCTGAGTCGATGATGACTGACTGATAGGCTGTAGACTGCTAAGTTCAGATTTAAGTGGTGGTTAGCTTTCCACATAGCTTTGTGGATCTAGTCCTTACTAGTACAGTGCAGTAGCTTTATCAGATTTTTTAAGATTGTGAGGCTCAGTGAAGTTATTGTGGTGAGATGCTTGGGGAGTCTTGTAATTGTGTCATGTTTCTGCACCCACAGGATGATTCCCCGGGAGAGGGAGATTTGCCCTTTCAGCTGAGCTCTCAGTCCTCCACGTCACATTCGCAGCTTACAGTGGACTTACCTGTTCACATACTTCAGGTACAGCATGTCAGAGCTGTTGGGTTTTGTTGCCTTGCCAAGCCTGGGAGTAAAGACAGTTTACTAGTGTCCTGCCTAATGAAAATAGTGTTTTCCACTGGGAGTTTAATTTCACTTAAAAGAAGTAGTAATCAAAGAGCTTCACTGCTGGTCTTATCTTGTGTACGTTACCAAGCTTTGACACATCGTGGTTCATTGTTTTTCTTCCTCTGTTATTGAGTAATGAATAAGTAAAGGTTACTCATTTATTACTGGCATTCCATCCTTGTTTTCATGATCACATCCTGCAGATTTTAAATGTCAGTCAAGAAAGAGGATCAGAATTAATGTGTAACAGGCTACAGGAAGAGTAGGAAGTGGGAAATAGTCTTGAGCCTAGATTTCAGAGCAGTGTCTGTATGGGAATGGGAAACTAAAAAGCCAGCTTGCTTCTACAATCATTGGTTTCACTACTTGCCCTTAATGAGTGTCAACGTTGTGTGAACTCAGAAAGCTTCATATAGCTTCTTGTGTAAATATTTTGTTGTCTGCTCTTCTGGAAAACTACCTGTTTACTGCAGCTGAGAATGGAGCAGCAGTGAATGGTTGGCATGTACCTAGATCACACTTTCCATTTGGTCATGTGGGATTTCAGTTTTGATAAGCTGTAGTGCAGTTGTCCTTACCAAGTGTGCTTCTCCTGGGTAGAAAATAAAGCTTGTGTTTGAGAGGAGCACCTTACTGTGATAAACCTGGAAATACAAGAAGGGTACTAGGGTTGTTGGCTATGGTAGAGAGTTAATAGAGGAAAAGTAAATAGTCAGTGATTTTAAATTTATCTCTGTTAATAAACAGCTGCACTGTTTGAGCGGGTCCCCAACGCTCCCAGTTTCCTGCAAACCATTCAAAGCATTTTTCTGGTGTTGGATAAACATCACAGCAATCTTACTGATAATTGCTAAAAGCATCTAGAGGTGAAAGCACTGAACTCTTCTTGCTGTCTGTTTGCTTTAACAGGAACCACACAATTCCACTGAAGATGATGCAGGTTCTGATAATTCTCAGTTCACTGGAAGCACGATAAACTTACAGGATCTGGAATGACCATTATTAAGAACAGCTGCTTGAAAACAAACTGGGCAATCACGTCTTGACAGTGAGATAACTGTGTGGGTCTTCTTCTAAGGAAAACAGGAAAACTTGGAGTACTGCATTGTGGTTGCACTCTTTGCAAGTTGCTAAGGACAGTTGCAGCAGAAAGATTTTCTTTAAAAATGTAAATCCCACTCGATGTGCCTGTGTCAGATACCCTGTCTGCCTGGTGGTTGTAGAGACTGAGGCAGACTGCTGTACAGTGTTCTTTCAGGGAGAAGTACTGTGTTAAACTTCAAACTGAGGTAATATTTACTGTTTTCACAGGAAAGCAAGTATTCTACAGCTAACAAGTACAAATTTGTAATCCTGCCCTATGACAGTTAAAACTTGCCTTCTGTTGGTCTCCTGCTGGAGCCACTGGCATCAAGAAATGAAGCTAAAATTTGCAAGTGTTTTTCACACACACAAAAAATAATTTTTGGCCCCTGTATTTTGGCAGAAAACTAAAATAGTGTCACATGTAACAAAATTAATGCCCTATGCCATGAAAATAAGATGCTCTAAAATCTTTGTTCTAGAAAGCTAGATTCTAAATGTTAACTTAGCTGTGAATCAGTTTGTAGCTCATGTTGAGTTCCTCCCTTTCCTTGCACCTGTATCCCAAATATTTTGCTGAATTCTTCCAGCAAATCTTGGAAAAGAAAACTGTAATAGAACTGTACTCACTATAAGTGATTAGCTGAGTCCAACGGTATCTGAGAGAGGTTCCTTTTATCTTTGTGTGTTCCCTTTTTTGGGAGGAATGTTGACCGTCATGTAAATTTAAGCACCTTGATTTTTATCTCATCTATAACTGCTGCCAAGTTACCTGTAAATTGGCCACTACCTGTTTATTTTGGGTGGTTTTATTGTTCTGCTTTTTTTTTTTCCAATTGAACACTGTTAACACTTGTTCTTTATCAATGTCACAGTGTCACAAGCACGTGGAACTTCTGGCTGGTTTACACAATATGCAGTTTTGAGAGTATTTTATGAGAGGAAAATAATTGTTACTTGGGAAGCTCTGCCCCAGTGAAAAACTGCAGTTTCTCTTGGGGGTGGAGGAGAGGTTGTATGTACTGTACTTATCTGGATTGCAGACACCTAAATAAGTATAGGGTTATATAGGAAAAAAAAATCCCTTTGGTTACATTTTAAGGTAGTAATTTAAATGTTTCTTATGGTGATGTACTGAATGCCTATGAAACGATGTATAGGAGTTTGATAAAAGGGTGTATGTACTGTTTTTTATTCTCAATGAGGTGTGTATGTATGCACGTATGTGTATTTTTTTTATTTTACAAAATAAGATGTCATGCAGGAGAACATTGTGATCTTTCTAATCTTGCACATATTTATTTATTTTACAGTTACACTGATGTTGAATTCTCACGAGGTCATTCAGAAATGCTTTTACTTCCTGTGCCTTTCAAACTATGTATGTGTCCAGACAAATGCTTCTTTTTGGTTGAGGACTTGGGGAGGAAAAAAAAAAAAAAGCATACAGGTTACATTCAACTTCAGATCCTGATTTGTAGGCAGTATTATATCCTCTGGTTGAACCAGTTATATTTTTCTATCTTTAGCTTAACTGAGCATTGAGGTCTCTCTGTTCCTCTCATCTTGAGTTTATAGCTTATGTCCCAGGAATATATTAACCCTCTTAGGCTGGATTTCCAAATCAAACTAATTGTTAGATAAGATCCTCTACCTGGTGGCTGTGACTGCAGCATGGATTCCACTCCTGAGAGGTAAAAACGTTGAGGAGGAATTAGACTGAAGGGATTACTGGGTCTTGCTCTCGTGGTCACTGTGCTCTCCCTGGAAGCTGAGATGCCTCGAGCTCCTGATGCCTGCATTATTCTGTTCTCAAGGACCATACAAGTTCTTAATCTATTAAAATGGCCAAGGAACACTCCATCTTTTTATGGGACTTGCAACCAAATCTTTCTACTTCTGAAAATGTACCTCACTCAGCTTTGTAAGTGAATGTAAAGTGCTAACCTCTTGGGGCTGAAGTTTGGATCACGTGGCTTGAACTCCATTGCTGGCAATGGATACCTGAAGAACTGCTGGTGCAAAAGGGTTAATAAAGCTTTTTTTTATGGTCAGTTTGTCACTGGGTATTTTCTTTGTATGGACGCATCTGACATAAAACTATGTGTTAGCAGCTTGAGTTCTGCAGAGCTTGTGTTTTTCCTTCATGTATGCCTTGACAGTAGTGGGGTGGAGTCTATAATGAAACCCATCCTTTGGATTAAAGAATAGCCTTTGTTTTTTTATAGTCCTTCAACAGATTTGTGATTGTAATAAATGTCTGGTAGGTGCCTGCCTTAGTTGTGCCTTCACAAAGATTGATACCTGGCACTGCAGTAGATCTCACTAGTCAGGTTTGTAGGGATAGTGAGTTTTGCGTCAAAAACAGAATGAGAAAAACATTGTTGCTAGCAGGAGCCTGAGAAGCAAAATGAGAGAATTTTAGTTTATTTTCACAGGCAAAAGATCAATAGGGGGGGAAACAGGGTTTCCTGTCACAGCAACTTTTCCTAGGATCTTGGGATATAAGAACATCTTAAGGTAAGAGGAGAAAGGAATTTCATGGGACCATGAAATTCAGCAACTGAGCAAGGACTAATGGAATCTAGATTTATGAAAAACTTTCTAGAGCAGCATCAGCCCTGCATGCTGTGGTTAAGGGTGTTCTGTCAAGTAAAATAATAGAGTTGTTCTTCCTTCTCCTTATCCATTTGATCTTGGCTGTACCTCTTCTTTTCCTTCCTGGCGGGGAGGTTGGAACGGAACATCAGCCTCCTGCCACTCTGCAGAGGAAGAGGAGGCAGGTGTGTCAGTGCTGTGTCTGTACCACGCAGCCAAAGCTGCTTCACGCTGCTGGGCTCTCTGCCCCTTACTCTCAGTTTTCTAGGTGGGTTTCAGTGTGTCTATTGTGGTTTCTTTTCTTACTAGAAAATGAGTGTCCAGCACCTGCAGGCTGTGCATGTGCTTGTGCCTCGGCTTCTACAACATACCTGCAACTGGTTTGTGACTGAAGGCTCACTTGTACTGGCTCAAGAGGGAGGGAGGTTGGAAGTGTGAAGATGTATCTGAGGAAGCCTGCAGGACCCTCTGATTTTATCTTGAGTAAAGGGGCAGGAACTCATGGTGCATGTTCTCAGTTGCCTGTGTTGTCATCAGCTTGGTGTGTGACTGAGAACTGGGATGTTCTCACTGTTGTGTGGACCTGTGAAACATGCAGCAGGAGTCATGGCCTGAAGCTCCACACTGTGCCCCCTGAAGGACCAAGTCTCGGTTTGGCATAGTGCAGAACATGCCAAAAAAGGTATGGTTTTGTGGTGTGGCTGAGCTGATCTAGGGCCTTGCTGCTGTTCTCAGGAATGAATTGCTGCTGCCCAGTTCTTCCTTTGTTCATTTTAATGTGTGGGGTTTTGTTTTTGGGTTTTTTTTTTTTAATCCTTCCAAGCTAGTAAGTTGAAATACAGTTACTGACAAAGATGGCAGGTAATGGAGGGAGCCACGTGGTCAAGACAGAAGGATAGAAGGGTGATGGAAGGACACTGAGCTGGAATACCTCGCAATGTAACTGACTTCCTAGCAGTTGCTCAAGTTACATCAGTCCTTCTAAGATGGGCTACACGAGTATGAGTGTGGTCAGCACCCAGCTATGGAGGCTCCTAGTAACACTCTTTCCTTAAGTGCTTGATGTTCAAGTACCCCTAGCTTCTCTGAAGTGGGCTGTTGAGGTGAGGTGTTCCTACAGATTGCTGCACTTACTGGTTTTGCAGCTGTCTGCCATCTTTCCAGGGCCTTTTTCAGTCTTTCCTCCTCCTGCTGCCTCTGCTGTCTCAGCTTTTCCTCTCTGAGCCTTTTGAAGGGAGCAAATAAAGGATGGGTTCAATGTGGTGTGCAGCTGTACCAAATACGCTTTGGACACACAGCATCAGCATCTAACATCACATCTTGCACCTAACGGCGTGAGACCGCCGGAGCACGGGGGCTGGGGCACAGCTGATGCTGGACTCTGTTGCTGTGAAGGTGGTCAGAGGAAAACACTTTCTGCAGTTGATCCTACTCTTTCTGGAGTGAGGGGGTGGGAAAAGCATGTCAGGCTTGGCAAAGGGAGGTGCCAGGCCGTTGTTCTCTGTTACAGACATGTTCTGTGCCACCCTCAGCAGGTGACTTTTGCTCTGTGGTTGACCAGCATGCTCCTCAGCTTTGTGGGTGAGTGATGCTTGTTGTGTCTTGACTTCTCACCAGTGCAACCAAGTCTGTAACATACAGATGTGAGTAGGAGGGTTCCACATCCATGTGGGAGGAGGAAGGTTCTACACTTAACTGGCTCCAGTTCCCTATGGAAATGAGGCACTGGAACAGAAATGGGCTAATGCTGTGGCAGAAGGGAAATGGATTCCTAACCTTGTGATCTTCAGGAAAATTTTAAATGCCCTTTGAAGGTTTATCTTTTGATTGGCTGTTTTTGCTATGTATTTGAAGGGGTCACATTCTTTCCTGAGTTCTTCTCCTTTATCCCCAAAGTAGAATAAATTTCTTGTTTCTTTCGTAAGTTGTAAGTGCAAAACCATTCACAGAACATCAGGAAGCCACATCACACCCTTTTTACTACAGAGGTGAAGAAAGCTGCAGAGAAAGCAAGCAGGAGGGAACTGTCACTGTTCTGGCTTTAAATCTTCACACTGTTTGTTCTTGTGGTGGTGTTCTCTGCTGGATTAAAAAAAAAAATCTCTCTGATTCACCTGAGGATGACCAGATACAATCAGCTGTCCAGCTGCATCATTTGTCTTTGTGAGGGGAAGTTTCATGTGTGTAACTGAGCCAAAAGGAATGTGTTCCATCTTAGAACCTAAATTTGTATTACTTGGCTGTGACTTAATTTAATAATACAAGTTAAACTAAAGAGTTTTGTAGAAGAAACACTTGAAAGCTTGGATTGCTGACAAATGACCTTATGTACCTATTGAAGCCTGACGAAATATCAGGGCATGTCAAACTTTGTGTTAAATAACTACAGAGGAATAACTTCCTATTTAATCAGTTTAAATATTGTTACTGCAAATGGTCTTCTCAAGAAGATGATTTTCATCACTGAATCTGTTTTTGTTTGGTTGTTTTTTTCTTTCTCCATATTTTGCCCTTTTCTAATATGGCTTCCAGATCTTTCCTAGTGTAGCTGTGGGTTGCTCCTCACTAATCAGGAGGTGTAAGTACTATGAATGCAAAATCCTTACAGAAGTAAAACGGGATGGATTGGTCACGGGGGCTTTCAGATTGCTGTTATAGTTTCCTGGGTTGATCTGACAAATCTGGCTCTTTCAGTGGCTTGGCTTCTAGCAGTCAACATTTAAAAACAGAGACACCATTTCTAGATGAGGATCTTGTCTTACCTTAATCTCTGTTCCTTTTTTTTGGCTTTCACAAGGTGTTCTAGCTTTGCTGGTGGGATTCTCTCCAGATTGTCCAGTAAATCACTGAGCTGTTTTTCTATCACCATTAGCATCTGCACTGTCTGCAGATTTGTCTCCTCTTCTCCAGTGCAGTGGCGATAGACTTCTAGCACCTTCTTGTTCAGGCTTGTGAGCATTTTGTCCTAGAGATGAGAGGAGATATGGTGAGAGGCCTGGCTGAGTTCTGCCCAGTAAAACCACAAAATCCTTTGAAAAGCAAAGGAGGTCAGTGCATTTTAATTTCCTCAAGACTCAGTTGTGTGTTTCTGGGTTTGCTTAACACCAGTGTCTGGGACAGATGATTATATCGAGCTGTTCTCCTGTTGGTCTTGTCTTCCCAGCTTTGCTGTGGCCTGGGACAGGTACCAGGCAGCTGCCTGGTTACCTCTGTGAGCCCTACTCCCAGCCCCTAGCAGCTGAAGGGAGCAGACACATCCACCTCGTCTGATGCCTCAGCAATGCCCCAAAGTGCCCTTGCTGTACCTCCACTGCTGAGGAACAGTGCTGATCCCTCCCCAGGGCAACCCACTGTCTGCTTTTTTCCCAGGATGGATGTGGCTGGTGGAGAAGAACCATTTATGCACGTACGACCCCCTCAGGGTGTACCTGGTCATCAGCTTCATATCCTCCAGATAAAAAGGGGTCGACTTTGACCTTCAGGTCTGCTGCTCTCTCTTCTTCCTTGGCGATGGAGGATTCGAGGGTGGCTACCTGCTGTTTTAACTCTGCTAACTTCTTATCCCTAGGCCAGAAGAGAAAAGAGGTATTTTGAAAGAGCATCTCTAAAACATGAATCCTCTGGTGCTTTCCAGCGTGGGACCATCCCTCCTGCCGCCGGCAGATGGAGGTAACACCTCATGCCGTTTCTGGGGAACTTGCACCCACAGCTCTGAGAGCAGCAGGAATTGGTGATTTTTGTGGGGTAACAGTTACTGTGCTGGTGTGGGAGAGGGAGTATAGGTAAACATTCAAGTTCTGTTTAGTAAGTCAGTGGGGGAAGTAGATTACCTCTAAAAACTTTCAGAAGGAGACAAGCTACACTTCAAACACAACTCTGTGTGTCTACCTGCCATTGAAATACTGCATTGCAGTTATACTTGGGTTCCCTGATGCCTTCCTCTAGGAAGTGTTTGCATTGAGTCAGAATAGGTGCTGGTCTGGATCACTCCAGGACATCCTTGTTTCTTCCTTTGATCTTTCTTTATAAGAATTACACGATACTTCTGGCTTAGTTCCACTCTGGGATACTAAATGCATCCCGTCCCCAGGCTGTGTCTTGCGGACTGAGGAACTAGTCCCAGGATCAAGTCCCATCTCCTAAATTTTGTAGATGAGTCAGTTTCCTAGGAGCTCACAAGATGGTGAGTTGGATGGGCACAGCTGGGCTCTAAGGTATAAGAAAGAGAATCTTTGTTATGTGCTGTGTGAGCAGCATCACTTGCAGTCTGCAGCACGCAGGCTGATGGTGAGGGTGCTAGTGGGAGGAAGAGAGGGCCACTTGTGTTTGAAAGCTGGAGCATGGGGACCTCTTCCCACCACTTGCAGGATCTCACTTACATGATTTCATGTGTGTTGATGACCTTGTCCACACTTTTCTCAGTCTCTTGGAAATTCTGGATGAAGAACAAGATCTCTTCCTCCATCTCCATGAAAATAGACAGCAGTTGTTGGGGATCAGTAAAGTATAACTCAGGCTTCTGGAGTGAAAAACACATGTGATGAGATTTTGTCCTCCTCTAGCTTATTTTCCATTGAAGTACCTGCAAGTTGGTCTGCACTAGCTCTGGCTGTTCAAATGCTCTCCCCTGTAGAGAAACCCATGACTGTCCACATAAAAATGCCTCCTACCTTCCCACCATGTGTGCATTTTTACATTGCCTCAGTAGCTCAACCCAAAACAATTTGCATTACTTTTTACTCCCCAAAATTCAAACATCTGTGAGTGGGAAAACTTCCATTTCAGGAATGAAACAGTAGCTTCACTAATTTCAAAATCTCCCATTATATGATGTTACATCTTGTTGAGGGATGGCAAGCTTTGAGATGATAGTAGAGTTTTGGAAAGTGGAGGAGAAGGAAAGTTAAACTAAAGCATTTATCTAGTGGGAGGTGTCCCTACCCATGCCAGGGGGATTGGAACTAGATGATCTTTAAGGCCCCTTTGGGTCCAACCCAAACCCTTCAATGATCTATAATACATGTTGGTAAAACATGAACATACATTTACAATTAGTCGCTACAGTAACTTCTCAATATCATAATGAATGCTTAGAAGGTGAGAGAAATTAGTAACATGAATCAATGACACAAGACAAACAGAAAGTGTAAATATTTGAACACTAGACTTCTGACCTCATCTTCATCTGAGCAGGTTTCACTTTCTGCATCCTCCAATGAACTTCTGGAAAAAACATTGTGTGTATCAGGCCCTTAGAGGAATGACAGCTGGAAGGAGACCTTGTCAGTGAGTTATGGACTCTGTTGTTGTTTGCTGGTGCTGTTTGCTCCTGAACAGTCCTTTCTTTGCAGTTTCACACGTTTGCCCCCCTGTGGCTGTGGGCTATTTGGGGGTCATAGGAGCTGGGGGTCACCCAGACATGCAGTCCAGAAGCCACATCTGTCCACAAGCAAGCTGCCTTTTGAGATGCTCCAGGCTCTGCTGGCCAGCAGGGTCAAGATATGACCCTCAAGAGAAGGTGGTGATCCAAATGCCTTTAATTTCAATGGGATGTTTTGGCAGTTTGGGCAATGAGAAGGCAGAGATAAGAGCCCTATCAAAAAGGCTGAGGCAGCAGTACAGCCAGTGTAGAGAAAGCCATGTGCTCCATGTGGGACATGGCACTGCTCCTAAACAACACAGTGTAGCCCCAGTGGGAGTCTGTAGTTTTTACTTGCCCTAGGAGAAGGTTATTGAGTGCTTCTTCTGCCACACCAGCGGTGCAGCCTCTTGATTCCCTGCTCAGTCCCAGGGACAAACCAGGACAAGAGCTGTAAGAGCAAGGCAAGAGGTGCCTGAGTGATGTTGGCAGCAGAGCCTGCTCATCTCCTTTGCTTGCATGTGTCACACTGTGCCATGGAGGGGTGAAAAACCTCCATTTGCATCATCCTAGTGCCAGCCCCACGTGTCTGCATCATTCCTGCCATGTGTCTGCAGCCTCGTGGTTGCAGTGGCTTCCTAAGGGATGGCACACGTTAGCCCTGCTTTGGAGAACCTGGCACCTGCAATGCTCCGTGGGGGCAGAGGAAATGGCCCTACAAGCAATCCCCTACTTTGAGCTCTATTGATAGCCAGGTGTTTTGGCCTTCGGAGACTCACCAGCCCCCCATGCTTTGCTTTTCCAGTCAATTGCTTTCTTTAACTTGAGAAGCTGGAGGTGTTCATACTTGTCTCGTACTTCCACCTTCTTCTCAGGCTGGCCCTGCCAGCAGTTACAGTAGTTACTCTGCCTGCATCCCAGCACATGCTGTCTGAAGGCACTTGCAGGAGGTGGCCAGTCCATGCAATGTGAGTCTACAGTGACTCTGGACCTTTGTTAATGGCAAGAGAACAGGCAGCTCTTTGCATGGTGGCTGTGACCAACAGTGGAACCAGCGTCTCAGCCACCAAAAGGTCACAGAGAAACTTTGCTCAAGGACAAATGGCCAAGGTCTATGATTTCTCCTGGGCTTATCTCAAGGCCCAAATTCTTTGGGTAGGGCTTTCAGCAGAGGATTTGAGGATGGAGCTCTGTTGGAGTAGGTACTTACTGACTTGCACACTTGATGGCTTTCTACTGGTATTTTGATTTGTTCCAATAACACCCAGATCTAAGTGTGCTCACAGCAATGGTGAGGAGTGGGTTTCCTCTAGAATGACTCCCAGTCAGTTCAGAGCTCTCTACAGTACTTAAGTCTCTTATTTATTTGCATTGTTTTGTACTTACAGTTTTCTTGATAGAGGCTTCAATAGTTTTTTGAGCTGTGGCCTGATCTCATGTAACGACCTGAAATCCAGAGTTTTGGAAGGCAGCAGGGAACATGGCACGTGTATGTAACTGGTACTATAAGGGCTGGCAGCGTTCGTCCTGGCTATCAGATCCCAGCCTGCAGACAAGAAGAGATGTACACTTGGAGCATGGGGCTGTCCCAGTGACGAGTGGGCAGCTCTTCCCTAGTACTCACCCTGCCTTGTGGTGCTGGGAGGCAAGGCACCTTCTTCATTAGCTTTGGATGCTGTTTTCAAATCCTTTTCCTTTTTTTTTTTTGAATGTTCCTCCTGCCACTCTTTTGGAGATAGTTCGTAGAGGAAGTCCCTGTACATCTTGTACTCCTGCAGAGTATTCTTGTATCTGGATATGTCACTGGATTCAGAGGAGTGGACAAAATTTATTAGCAGGGAGGAAAGCTCCTGTTTGAACAGGTTCTTTCTAACTCTTGGCATTCACCTTCGCCTAGAGAAGGGACAAGAGGGCACGTGCTTTCATGGGCATCCAAAGATAAATGGGAGCCTGTTTTGCATGTTCTTTGTGGTTTCTCATGTGGAAGCTGTTTGGTCACATATCTGTGGCCAGACCCTTGCAATGGCACTGGGCTTGCTAATTCGGAAATTTTTACTTGAAAATGAATGAGAAATCTTGTCAGCTCAACTCATATTGGGATTTTTTTCCCCCCTTTTGTCTTTCTCCAGCTCTCCAGTAAAATACATTACTTAAGTTTCTTACTTTCTAATCTGACACTAGGCATTTAATTTTGGTTTTGGAATATTTATACTTTAAGAAAAAAAAATTACAAACTGTGTGAGTTGTTTTAGAAACAAAGACAGCATCTGGAAAACAAAAGCTGAAACATTTTAACTCAAAAAAAAAAAAAGAGAACATTTTTAGACATCTTTTTCCCCAATTCCCTTTTCCCCTGAGGGCTCTGAGGGTATAGTGCTGTAGGGGCTGTTAAAGGCTAGGCAGGAATAATGTATAACTGTTACCTTCGGAGATCCTCTATTTGGGAAGTGATTTCCTGGATCTCTCTTATTTTCTTTGTCTTTGCTGCAGTTTCTTTTCTGGCACTAGGGAAGAATGCATAAACATAAGCCATAAAACAACTTAGTCGTAAGTGGGTAGTGACTTGAGGTGCATATAAAACAGAGAGAAAGGTGTGGGCGAGTGCTAGAAGTCTCTCTTACATCCCAGGCAATGCCTGGCTCATGCCTGCTTGTCTTGGTAAAGAGAGTATGCGGTCAAGGTGATGCTGCCAGGTTAAGGCCTCTCAAATTTGGCTGCTGCTGAGCATCAGCTGCTGCTCTGCCCTTGTGATACCTGTAATGGACCAAAGGTCTTAACTTGCTTCACTCAGGGAACTGTTCCTGCTGTGAGGGGGTGGGCAGAAGCATCTGCCTCTCATATGAGTGTTGTGAGAAGAATAGTAGTAGTGGTGGCGTCAAGAGCAGGTTCCTTGCTGCAGCCAAATTGAGGGTTTTTGCAATGAGAGGATTCCCCAGCTATTGTTCTCCTACTTTTTCATGGAATGCATGGAGAATGTGCCACTAGGGCTGTAACTCTGGCAAAGTGAGACATGACGCATTTGCTAGTCAAACCCTGCAAGGGAAGCCAAGCAAAAGACACAGACTTCCTGTGTCCACTGCAAAAGAGAACAAGGGTGGTTTCCTCAACTTCCATTACATTTTCAGGGCTTGAAGAGAGTTTTTCTGGTTTTCCTTGAGGAACTCTTCAAACGCGGCCGCATCCTTCTCCAGGCATTGCTCAGCCTCTTCCAGTTTTCTTTCCTCGTTCTTTGCTACGTTCTCCATCCTTTGAATCTCATCTCGCTTTACTGCCATGGCATACTGAAATGAACCCAAAAGGCCACACAGTCGTGTCACCTGGATGGTCTTACAGATACATCAGTTTAGCTTGGTTCTTGATTACCTTATTACCTTGTGTTTGTTGGCAGACAGAGTAAAGATTTCAAATCAAGGTATGTGTCTCGGTTCAAACGAGATATTTGGAGGCCAGGAGATGTTTTAGTAGTAACATAGCAAATGCACAGTGAAATTAAAGACAGAATCCAGAAGTCCCAGCACTGCATTAATTCCTGGCTGACAAAGATGGATCCAGTAGCGTTACAGCACAATAATAGGGTGAATAATGGGGATATTCCAGCACAGCACAGCTCCCTTATTTTGAGTTCAGATTAGCTCTCTGGTTTAATTTATCTATAGGACAGCAGGAGCCAAAAGGTGTCACAAATGGAACAGTTGCATGTCTGCTACTGGTTGGTGCAAATGACCTATGCTCTTTTCTTTGTTGGTTAGGGATTGCTGGGCTGTAGACTGGGAGTGTCTTTAACATAGGACTTGGACAATCTGTTTATGAAGTCTGATGTGTGCCTCCTTGGTATGATTGCTACACAATGGATCTCAGGGGAAAAAAAACCCAACCAACTAACCAACAAAACAACACAGAGAATAATAATGAACTGAACAAAAGAACATTCTTAAAGCCAAGTACCTCAAGTGAAAATATCTCTCTTCTGTAATTTACGTAGTCACGGAAGGTCTCCTTTTCTAATGGATAATCTGAAATTAGGATGTAAAGTTGATCAGATGAGAGGGTAAATATGGCCAAGGCAAAATACAGTGAATGTGTAGGCTGCCATAGGCATGGATGTGGTTGGTGTTGGTTTCACATGGGCTTTCATGGAGTAAAACCAGGTAGAATGGAGTGGATAAACTAGCCTTTATCTGACTCTAGAGGTCAGTGTCCTCTACAAATTTAATGGCAGAGTACTTCTCATGTCAGAGGCAGAAAATTTAGGCCCACATCCACTTAAAATCTGACTTTAGGTCAGTGTAGTAGAAATATCTCCATGACACAAGGTCCTACAAACTCTCAGCTGAATCCAAGAGCTCCCAGCTACTGTGAAGTCCACAGGGGATGGTGGAGCCTAAGCTGCTGCAGTGGGGGTGGCACACATTCCATATGTAAATGCATGAGATGGAGATGGCCCAGCACACAGAGGTTGGTAAGATGCAGTATATAACTATTGTGTCTGCAAGAGCTCACCCAAGTCAGCTTTAGCTATCTGCTACTCCCATCCCCTCTCTGATTTTTGCTTTAGCTGTTACTCAGCTGAGCAGCAATACTACAAAGGTAGTAACTGTTCCCTACCATTTTTAATGGCTATCTTCAATGAAAGGCTCTCCTGAAGCATTTTCAGACTGTCTTCACTTGTTGCCTGTTTTCTGGCCTCTTCTTCTTCCTCCTTTTGCAGAGCTCTCCTGAACCCTTTTTGCTTTGCTTTTACTTTAGTGGAGTAAGTCATTTTCTCATGGATTTTCAAGTTCTTCATCCTTTCACGTTCCTATGAGGAAAAGTCAGTTATGTGGACAGTTTGATTATGTGCTTTGTTTGATGTGGTTTTTAAAGGCATGAGTGGTTATTCACAGTCTAAAAATATGCAGGCTACTGATCCCCTGCTGATATGTGTTTGCCTGGTTTATCTGAATAATCCAAATGATACTGTCTCTTGAGGCAAATGAAACACTTCATTTCTTAGTATTTGTTCTCATTAGTGTGTTGATTTGTATTCTGCATCCAGCCACCAACTGTGCCAGTTTGTACCTACTCAGTACCCTAATTTTTCCTTCCTGGATTATTTCTGGGAGAGAATAGGAATTTTCAGAGATCAATCCTTCAAGTCCCCTAGTAAAAGGGAACAAGAGGGCAGCCCATGCTCAACACCGACTCAGTGCAACTTTCACAAAGGCATGTAAACCTTCAAGTTCACATTGTGGGGATCTCTTCACACCTACTCCAGAGCTTTCTGGAGGGTAAAAGGTGGTTCAAGCTCAGTGCTTTAACATGGGTTGAAGTGTAATTCATTGCTGTCTGCACAGTTTGGGCATGGGTTAAGCTGAGGACATCACTCAGCAGACATCCTTAATGCACTTTTTCCTCAGCTCTTCCCCATACTTATATAGTGAACTTCAACCCAAGCAAAAAGACAGATGATATCGGTCACCAGTGTGAGGTGAGAAGCCTGCCTGAGCTTGTCTGGAGCCCTCCCTCTGTGATCTGGAAAAAAAAAAAAAGATCTCTTGCTTCCACACTATTGCCTGGCTTCTGCAACCACGTGCAACAATAAGACTTCTCAGAGATGTGACAACCTGTCCGTGACTTTCCATCCTCTCTAGGAATGCATGTCCTAAGGAAAGTCTGCTGCAGAAATAAGAAATAGAGGCATTCCTGAGACCCAGCTCTGTGGTCTGTTGGGTTGCAATTCTCTATCATATGGAGAGAAACCTAAGGCATGAAACACTTGTCATCCTTCTTCCTAGATGTTAGTTTCATTGGCAGTTCAAAAGAAGTCACATCAAACATTGGAATACAGCTCTCAGGCAGAAAGCCAAGCCTGTTGAAATGGAAAACAAGAGATCTTGCACCAAAGCTTTATGTAGAAATCAATGCTAACAGCACTGGCAGGTATCTTCTCCAGGGACAGGTGAATTTGTCTTAAGTAAACAAAGTGGCAATATCCAGATTTTGCACTAGCAGCCAGGGAGCCTCTGCTCATGGTAAAGTTAATCTCTTAACATGGACTTAGGTGGACTTGAAGCTGATTTGGGAAAATCTCAACTGAATTTGGCAGCTACTATTTCTCTCCTGCATTCCATTTTGGTATTATATTAGTTGGTGGCCTGTCCTAGGGAACTGCTCGTATAGACATTGGCCTGAAGCATGTATACATACCGCCTTAGCCTTTTTTCTTTCTTTGTCCCTTATTGAGAAAACATCAATATCTGGAGGAATTGTAAACGGATTTTTCATTGGGTTTTCATCTTCTTCTGGGCTTTCTGAAAAAAAAAAATGTATGAGGATGTAGAAGACCTGAGGAGAATATCAGGAGGCAGTGCAAAGGGACTCGGATTTGCTGCATCCCGCCCGAAGGGTGGGCAGCTGTGCTCACAGCTGCAGATGTCTAACAATGCTGAATCGAGAGCAGGCAGCTGGATAGGGCTCATCACAAGCCAGGGATGAAACCCAGACCTCTGTATTGGCTGTTCACTTGGACATATCTGCCAATCAGCTCAGGATTTCAGACAGGGATTTTTATAAGTCTGGAGCTGTTTTTCCCATCTGATGTGAGAGTGGGCAGAAGAGTGGATACAGGCATTTGCTTGGACCTAACAACAAAAAGCTGCTGCAGCATTGTGACCTTAACTGACAGCACAAGCTGGGTTTCTCTTCCAGGTTTGGAAGAGAGACTTTTAGATCTTGGCTCTGTGTATGGAGATGGTATTTTTGACCCTGTCCCAAACATACACACATACACAAAATTTGGAGCAACTCAGGTCCCTTGCCTCTTGTTCCACCAATGTCTCCACTGAGACTGATCCACACTTTTTCACCTCCTTTTGCTGGTTCACAAGCCACATATTTACTCCCTAAAGCTCTTACCAGCAATTGCTTCAGCACCGTGGGTTCCTTGCGATAAGGCTGAGTGACTGCTGGATGGCACAGACATGCTGTAGGGAACTCTCAATGTGTTTAATTTTGGGTTGGCAAAATGTTGAAGGTTAGTTGTGAGGTGGGTGTTTGGTTGTTTTGTTTTTTGTTTTTTTTTTTTCTTTCTCTGAATCCAGCCTTTGTGTAGTCTTTGCTCTGAGTCCTAGGGGAAAAGGCATAATTGTAATGATCTCACTGACAAAGAACAGATAGACTATTGTTAAAGTAATCCTTTAATCAGCAAAGGCAGCAAGCTGAGTTCAGTGAGGTAGTAGTTCAATTGATGCAATTCTGCTGCTGGGACCATTCCTGATCCACACTGGTATAATACACTGCAGAAAATATCCTCTTCCACTTGCACTAGTTTTCAGGCTATTTTAGAGCATCATTTTTTTTGCTCTGAACAGCCTCCATTTTTTATATATTTCAAGCTAAACGCATCTGGCCTAATTTCCAAGTACGTCCTTGGTGCTTTGTGTTTCCTGCTGGCTGTATTTCTGCAGTTGCCCAATTAGTATCTTACTCTTTGGAGGTATCAGACTTTTACTGTTGATGAAACACAGAGGCCAAGGTAGAATTTAGGCTGTTTGAAAAAATCCCAAATGTTTTCTCTATCCTTCTAAATTTTTTGAAGTACCTTTTCCAAAAGCTTCCTTGACTGCTTGCTTAGACTTGTTTCTCTGAACTTTGCATAACTTAATGGGATATTTCTCTCACCTACATCCTAGAAGAGTGTAAGACTTGCTGGTGATGTGAGTTTTGGAGAAAACCCCATCAGGGCAGGGGTATGAAAACAGACAAATGCCTGCAGTGTTCACTTGGATACACTTTGTGAAATATGCAGAGCAGTTGCAGCAAGCACCTGGATGTTCAGCCCTCTCAGTGCACACCGTGACTTCTGTAATCCAAAACCCTTCTCATTAAAATCTTCTTGTTCATGTGGTTGATTTAAATTCCTGCCACAGGGAACAGGACTGAAAAGTAGGACTAGGCAGAGGATACTGGTGTATGGAAAACAATTGTCAGTGCAACCTTCTGAGATAAGTGCTTCAGAATATAATTTTAGCAAAGTATAGGAATCTGTTTCTAAGATTAACTTATAAATATTCATTTTATCAACATTTTTTTGTTTGAGGTTGTTGTGCAAACTTTCTGTTTAAAAAAACACCATCTCTTTGGAAATAATGCTAGAAGCTACAGAAGTAGTACGCTAGTTGTGCTAATTATAAATATTTAGCTCAATAATGCACATAACAGTTCTGCTGCTAGAATCATTTGGCATATAGTTCACTGCCTCTGATATATTTGTTTGTTTCAGTACCTACATACCAATGGCCTGTAGTATGTGAAGCAATAGATAAGGCATTCATGGTTTTAATTTACCTAAACACTTATTTGGTGCTTTTGCCTAGCATCAAGCTTCTGCATGGAAAAAAAAAATATGCCAAAGTAAACATGCAAACAATTCTAAAAACTAATACTCTGAAATGCATCCACCATGTCCCCACAGCGCTGGAGGAGCGTACTTTTTATACACCCAAATGATGTAAATGACACCATTGCTTGCAGAGCAGGCTTGTTGTGCTCGCTGGGAAACCACTCCAAGTTCTGAGTTACAGAGCAGCTCTTCCAGGGACAGGTGTGTCCCATTTCCCAACACACCCCCCGCTCTCCCACAGAGCAGGAGAGGGTTAGTGCGTGTGATCTCCCAGTGACACTCTCCAGCAACTCTACTTGTCTGGGCGAGACACTGTCTCTGGTGTCCAAAACAGAAAAGAGATTGCTGGGATTGCCCTCACCCCTTTACTTTTCCGTTTCTCACCCAAAGGAGAGCTTCTCCAGGCTCCTCTCCGTGCTGGGGCTGTGGCTGGCTGTGGATGTGGCCGTGGTGCAGCTCAGCTCAGCTCCAGCCTTTCGCCCTACTCTGTTTGTGCTGCCATGGAAACCTGGGCTCCCGTTGCTGGGCAGCATCCGACCCGCACGCCTGGGAGGGTCGTCGCTCCCGTCTGGCACTCAGCCTCGGTCCCCTGCGGCTTTGCCAAGTGTCCCCACCCTGATGCTGAGCCAGCTGGGTCCTCCCAGCGCCCCGCTGCCACGGGAGGCTCTGCAGAATCACCCACCTGCCTGGGCATGGTGTGGGCACAGTGCAGGTCTGAGCAGGCAGCTGCCCGAGTTCCAGGTACACATCAGGATGGAAAAGGAAAAGGACTTCTGTGGTGTAAGAGAGCTTGCTGGGTCCTTTAGTCAGTATTCAAGTCCATATGGCTTGGGAATTGCGTATTTAACCCCATCGCTACAAGCAAAGCAGTGGGTTGAGGAAATGGGAGCTGGAGTCCCTGATGGTGGAAATGACTCTAATTTGCCCTTTCATAGCCTCTGCCCTGCTCTGCCTGTTTGTAAAGCCTGAACAGTCACAGTCTGGAGACTGTGTGGTGTGGGTGAATGAACTGTCACCTACTGGAGGTTCCCAAAGTCAACAGTGCTACAGAAACCCAAGTATCATTTTCCAAAATATCATGTAATTCTTAAGATGTAGGAAAAGATCCTTAAATCCCATATTTAGCCTTCCCTGTTTCTGAGAAGACCAGATCAATTCCAAGAGGATCCTGTTCTTCTCTTGACTCTTTAGACTCTCTATTAATGCAATTTCAGCTTTCTGAAATAGCACTTTCTTTCATTTACCAATAGGTTTCCAAACAGCTTTCTCCATCTGAATAACCCATGCAATAAATAGCATGGTTTTCTGTAAGTGCAAACTCCCTTTTGATTGTTATCATTCTTTTCTGTAATTGCTGATTATCAAGAGACTGGATTCAGGCAAAAGAAGGCAAATGCTTACACAAAAAGAAATTTGTCTTTATTCTGCACATGAATGCTTTGATTTTTAGCAGTGATGCAGAAAGCTGTGGTGCTATCTTTAGTATGTTTTGGGAAATTTCCCAAATGTATTGGGGACTATGTATAAAAAATGAGACTATAGAATAATTTCCATTACAAAAAAAAAATTCCAGAATAAATTGTACTTAAGATGCACTTTTCTAAGTGTATAATATCAAATGGTCTTTGTTCAGAAATACCAGTTTATTACAGAATTGCAAATTTGCTGCAGTGGTAACATCACAGAAATAGATAACAGAAAATTAAGACATTTGAACAACTGTGGCTCTGTCTGGCATAATCCCTATATCAATGAATGATACATTTATTTATTCGTTGCTCTTTTCTGTGCTATCCTTGCTAAACACTTATTTCCCCAAAATGGAACAGAGATTATTTGATAGCAGAGAGGTGAATTCTTGGAAATGTGCAAGCTCTTCATAGCTTTGATTCATTGCTCATGTCCCACACATGCCATAAACCACTTAGGCTTTGCATTTCCTTGAGGGCAAAGAAGATTTTAAGGCCAGAAGGACATCTGGGGTCTATTCTTAGCCACCATTAACTTGGTTAATGAATGGAATAAATAGCATGTGCAATATCATGGGAAAATCTGCCTAGGGAGTGGTACTGTAGCTTGTGAGGGATTTCTGGGTTCTGTAATGTTGCTTCAGGGCACCACATTTTGGGGCCTTATTAAATGTCTGATGCTTCCCTGGTGCACAGCTGAGAAAGACAGGCAGGTTGCTGCTTACTTTTCCAACAGGACGTCTGCAGATTTGGGGGCTCATAGGTGGTGGGTTTGTAGCACATGGGATTGGGATTTCAGAATATTGTTATTTCTTTGCTCCCTTAATGTCCTTCCTTAAGAAGGCACTTGTCTTCTCCACTCCTTGGTCACCCAGTCTGTGGTGTGAAGGGGTTACTTATCTTCTCCATTTTTCTCTGTTTGTGACGGGGGGATGCTGATCCCTTCCACGGAGGTGCTGTGAGGGTTAACTAGTGTTGGCAAAACATTTTGAAATGGCTGATTGAGAAATGCTGCCAGAGTTGAAAGCTGAATAAATATCTAGGTAAACAAATATTCCTTTGTAGTCTTATCATTGCGGGCAACTCCCTGTGTACCCAGGATGCTGCACAGGTCACAGAGCAGTCATCTCCCTGTTGCCTGGAGTCTTCTCAAGGGGACTCATTTATTTGAGTATCTCACTTTAGCTTCTGTGATGTGAGCCACAAAATGTACCATGTAAAAAGAAAATCCTGGCAGTAACTAGCAAACACTATGGAAATACCAAATGGATTGACAGTTTTTTCTTTCTCTGGATCTCTCGTCCTGTGTTTCCTGGTGAATTGTGCCACTGCAGAACCTGGAGCATCCCAGGAGGAAGAAGGGGAAGTCAGAGCCTATTCCCAGGGTTAGACAGAAGAAATGAGGAGGGATCCTCAAGCGAGTGTCCTCAAGACAGTGCCTACAAGAGCTCTGCTGCCTCAGTATGGTCTCTGGTGAGCTGTCAAGAGAAGTTTTTCTGCTGGTGGGTCTCTTTGGGACTCTGTTCTCCTGCCTTTCTCCTGCCTGGAGGGAAGGAGCTTCAAGATGATTATGAAGATCCCATGAGGAATATGTGGCTGCTCACACTTCCAGGAAAGATTTTATCTCAATGCAAAATTTTCCATCTGGAAAAATGTGTCCTGTGACCTTTGCACGGGCAGAGCCAGCCACGAGATGGCAGCAACTCTGTATCGCCAGGGCTGAGGAGCTGGCTCAGTCACCCACAGCTCCCATTCTTGCTTCTCCCTCCAACTTCTAGCCTATAGATAACGTCTCCAGGTCAGGTTTGATGAGCACCAAGAAACCCTGGCCTATCCTCTGAGTTGAAGGAGAAGTGCCTTCATAAGGGGGGCTCTTCAAGACCCATGAGCTCAGCGCTCAGCTTTGTAAACAGGCTGATGGAGCAGGACTCAGATCTTTGTGTCCTAGCACTGATCCCCAGCCCCCAGTCTGTTCCTGGGCTGTTTCATCCAAAATGAATTTGTGGTATTCTTTCAACTGATTTCAATGTAGTGGATGAAAGCTGGTACAATCTCTGAAGGGCCACATGGAAATGGCAAAAGCCCTGCCATCTGTCCTTTCACTGCATACGTCTGTGCTGCGTTACGACTTGGACAAAAAGCAGCAAGTGCTCAGTGAGTTGTATTTCACGCTCATTCTTGCTGAGAATGCAGGCTCCTTCCTGCTTATAAAGAGAGAAAACGTTCTGCAACTTTCATCTTGGGATCCTCGCCATATCTGGGCCAGCTTCTTTTGCAATGCCAAGCTTACTCTGGCATGCGCCGCAGCGGCAAGGAGTCGTTCTGGCAGCGAGCGTCAGCAGCGCTTGCCTGGGACGGCTGCACGCAGGTGAGCTCTGTGCTTGGCTCCAGCTCCCGAGCTAAAACGGCCGATGCCACGAAGGGTTGGTTGACTCAGAGTCCCTGAGTTCTGGACCAGTCAATGTGGGGACTGCTTGTTGATCAATTGAGTGGTGGTGGTGTAGCAGAGCCTGATGCAAATGCAACGGAAGATGTCAGAATCACAGAATAATACCATGTGGGAGGGAGCTCTGGAGGTCTCTAGACCAACCTCCTGCTCAAAGCAAGGCTTCAGAGTCATATCAGGCTGCTCAAAGCCTTGCCCTGCTCTTTAGAAACCTCTAAGGATGGAGATTTCACCAACCTGGACAATGGAGGGTGAGATCTGGGAGGCTGAGCATGGCCTCATGAGGCAGCCCCGCTGGTTTGCTCTGGTAAAGATATAAACAAATTATACGGTTGCAATCTCAAGGCTAGTTCTGAATAACCATTTAGTCCTGATCCCAAACTGAAAGCTGTATCTAGTCCAAACTCCCTTCAGAGCTCAGTACTTCTGAGACCTAGGAATTTGCATTTTGCCCATTGTAAAGCAATCCACAAAGCTGCAGCCAAGGAGACTTTCCCAACCAAAGCTGTAAATTCAGGCATTTGCAGGGACAAATGTCCCAGGAACTTGAGGTTGCAACTTTATGATTCTACATTAAGCTCTTAGGGCACAGTTCCAGCCTTCTTTCCTGGCCCTTGCTTTGTGGCAAAACTACAGCTGCTGTGACTGCCTGGGAACTGATCCAGCTGAAAAATACCCTGCCTGAGGAAAAGATCCTTTTTTGTTATGATCACCATGATGGCTTGAGGGAGAGGGACACGTGGGCTGGGTGAAGGTGGAACTGACCCTTTCAGTGACAGCCTGTGTTTCGGTCAGCTTAGGGACATAATGAAACTGCAACTTTGTGGTGGTAGAACAGGCTGATCCTGCAAGCTCTGCACACGAATTTTCTTCAGTAGTGGTGTGTGGAGCAGACTAAAAAAGATTCGTGAAGTAAAGTTATAGGTCATGCTGATTTTTAAGAGCTGCACGTGGCTCCAAACTCTTTCTGCTCATGTAAAATGTATTAAAGATAATAACAACCCTGTTATTCAGCTTGCTCATGAGCTGTTTTAGTGCTGTCTGTCTTCTTCTCCAGAGAAGCTTGTACAGAAACTGTTACCTATGATCCAAAACCATAGCTCATGGGATCCAACTCTCCCTGCCAGAGAATGAGGCATCACTGAGTACCAGCTGCAAGGGTTCAGGAGCGTTTGGTGCCAGCCTGGCTGTTTTCTCGCAAGATCCACCCATTTGCATCTCTATTTTAAGTATGGAGTACTGGGGTACAGAGAAGCAAAGTGACTCCACTGGTGCTGTGCAGGGGGTCTCTGGTGGGACAAGGCCCCAGTCCACAACTTCTTGTAGCTGTTTAGCTGGAATCCCAGACAGCACAAATGTGCTTCTCACGCAAGGACAGCTTTGTTACTTGGAAGTGCTGGAGAGTTTCCACATCCCGTCCCCATTTCTTTGCCTGCACCTGTGTGAATGCCCGCTGTTCTCCCCACGAGGATATCAGCAGATCCTGTAGCTTGTTTTCCATTCAAATATCTCCTCTTAGGTAAATATTACATCTGAGGTTGCTTTGCCAGTGGCTTTCCTACCTGGAGTTTGTACAGCAGGTCAATGCTCTCCGCAGTGATAAGAGGAGTACTTGCTGTGAACGCTGTTTGCTGCTGCGATACGCCAGCCTGTGCTTCCCTCAGCAGCTTCTCCTTTACAGGCTTCTGGATACTGCTTAAGTTGTGGAGTTTTTAACAAAAAAGAGGGAAATGTAAGGCAAAGTGGGACAGAGCAGGAGGACTTGCTTATTGCAACAGCCCGGGTTTGTAAATTATTCATCTGTGTGTAATTGAAACAGGCAGATCTTCAAAGGTCTTGTTACAAAGGATGAGGTGAAGGATCAGCAAGATTGGAGCAAAACAGGAAGGTGAACAGGCCCTGGGGAACCCTCCTCCATCCACCTGCATCTGCTGTATGACGATGCTTGTTTGTAGAAGAAAATTCAGTTTCCTATAAGGGAAGCAACGCACAGATAAGTGTCTGTGATGGGGAGAGGACATCTGTGAAATATCTTCCTGTGTCAGTTTTCTCTCCAGTGGGAAGGAGATTCAAAACTATTTGCAGTGAAAAGTACACACAGCTTTGGGCACATACCAAGTATCAGTGCAGAATAGGCTCTGGTCTCTGTGCAATGGAGAAATTTCCAAAGACAAAGAGTGCTCAGAATAGCCGGCTAAGCAGTAAAGAAGCCAGCACACTTCTGCACAGCAGTTCTGTCTCCACACTAAACCAGACTTCAACTAATTAAAAAGAGCAGATGCTAGATGGAACATTAATTGGGATGACTATCATCTTTTCTCTGTGTTCTATCTGTGTTGTAGCTCTCTCATAGTAGGTTTGGAGAGAGAAAGAGTTAACCCTTTAGGTGTCCTATTATTTTGTTAGGCACAGCATGTCCTTAGAAGAGAGCATAATGAAACTTCTACCAATCGGTTTGCATCTTTTTTTTTTTTTTCTGGACCAAACAATCCTCTGTCTAATAATGCAGAATCATCATCACAACCAGCATTCTCAACCTTCCTTCTCATGGTGGTGTTAGTAAAGTGATCTTGTTCAGCTTTCAGAGGCCTTGTAAGTAATGCTGGGCACAGGGCCAGCTGCTTTTCCTCCCCGTATGTATTGTATTAAAAGGACACCTCCTTTAACCTGTGCTCATTCGTTCCCTCAGCCTCTGTGTCTTCTGATTAGACTTGATGTATAATCTATGGAAAGTGCAAAGAGCTCAGCTGACATCTGATATGCTTATAAATAGCCTGTCTGCCCTGCTGTGGTTCTGTAGCTATCCCAACAGGAGTAAACACTTAACATATTGCATTCTTCCTGGAACTGGGATGCTATCGAAGATTTTCCTCTAAAGCATCCAAATTTGGCCTCTGCTGGAAGCCGGGTGCTTTACTGCAGGCACCGCTGGTCTGTTCCAGATTGGCAGTTCCTCAGTCCTGTCCTAGTCTCCGATTTCTCCCGAAGACAGGAGGCAAAGGCATTGTTTGAGTAATAGGGCTCTTGCCCTGTTCCCTGCCCTCCCTGCTCCAGCCCTCGGCACAGTTGCAAGGCCCAGTCCTTTCCGACTGCTTTGCTCACCCACCACTCCTAGGCTCCTGGTAATTCCTTCATTCCCACACCCCCAGTTTCCTCCCTCTCCATCAGGGCTGGATCCTGTTTCCTCGCTGGGCTCTCTGGATCCATCACGAGTCTGGCAGTCCTTGCTGAGATGTGTCCTGTGATGCTTTCCTGAGCACCAGCACTCGCACCTAAATGCAACACGACACTGGCTTCCAGTGGGCCAAGAGCAGCAAAGACAGCAGCCCCCAGTGCAGACCCCTCCCCGTGTATCCCTTAACCCCGTTTCTTTTGATGACTTTTAAAAATGATAACTATTGTAGTTTCTCACCCTCTACTTGCACTGAATGAATCTCAAATCTCACTCCCGAAGAGAATGCCAGAGAGATGAATTTAGGCAGATCTATGAAGGCTTGAGGGGCTGGCTGGGATATTTAAGATTATCCCTGACTCATTTTCTTGCAGATCTGATGCAAGAAGTGAGTCAGATCCCTTTGACACAGTTTGACCTGATGGATGCGGCGGGCAGACAGCTGAGTGGCAGCGTGTGGAGTTTGTGTTGTTTTACAAATGGAATAAAGTTCATGTAACACAGCAGGCAGCTGTCTATACCTGCTGTTAACTCAAAGGCCTCTCACCTGAAAACAACCTGCAGATCACTTACCCCATAGAATCATAGAACTACTATGGTTGGAAAGGACCTCTAGGATCATCGAGTGCAACCTTCCTCCCAACATCTCCCTAACCACCAGACCATAGCCTCAAGTGCTACATCTACTCATTTTTTAAACACCTCCAGGGACAGTGTCTCCACCACCTCCCTGGGCAGCCCATTCTAGTGCCATCACTGCTTGCAGGTAGAATTAGCTCCTGAGAGCTGCCAGCAGTGAAGGAGGTGAGTATTTCTGTGAGGTGACCCTATTTCCCAAGACAGGGCAAAGGTCCCTTTCCTGTGATGCTGAGTTTATCATGCTTGAAATGCTCACAGTCCGCAACCAATTTGGAGCAGCCAGTACCCTGCCCAAAAAATTTTCTCACTCCTCTGGACTTGGCAGTACTGCTAGCACTAATCTTAATGTGATTTTGCTTTCTTTGGCTGCTTTCTTTTCCTAGGTGCGAATGCTGTCATTACTAAATGACACCTGTTTCCCATGGGTCTCTTCAGCCTGCAGGAAAATTCTTCTTTCCCCCCCAACTCAGCTGCAGGCAGGTGTCTCCTGAGGCCAGTGGCTTAGGTAAGTCGCTCCTTCTGACTCACTTCTCATTGCACTGAGCTCTCAATGCCTGTCTTCCTTGTGGATGTGCCTTGTTGACTCCTGACAGCTGCAGGTGAAGGGCTCACATGTCAATAGATGTCTGATTTTTAGACATTTACAGGTTCGGAGATGAAGTTCATGGAAATTTGTCTCCTAATATTTACCTCGTGCATTCTGCCAGTATCTCCTCTTACCAGCATCCACTCCAGTTCCACTGCCCTCCAAGTCTCCGTGGTGGTCTACTGCCTGCCCTCTCTTCCCTCATAGCCAGGTTCTGGTTCACACTCTGCCTGTTTTCTTCCAAGACAAGGTGAACTCCTACTACAGCTTCTGCAGCCCATCCCACCTCTGCAGGGCAGCCCCATGTCTTGAGTAGGGTGCTCCCCTGGGGCAGCCATTCCCTAGCGGCCCCCCGAGAGCAGGGCTTTCAGATGAGCTGTCTGGGGAGAGCACCACAGTCGCTGCAGTTGGGCTGGGGGCAGGTTTTGTGTTTGTCCTTTGTGGTTGCTAACTCTACCTGTACGCCCCAGAGGTGTAAGGTGTAGCCCAACCTCAGGCTTTTCCCTGGGAAAAACGGGCAGTGGTGCTCAGAGCCTCTGATGGGAGTTTCTTTGGGGCATGGCAGCAGTCTCACTCTGATGAACGCAGGCTTGTGCAATTAGAAACCCTACTACCTGCAGATGATATGAGCAGGGATTTTGCAACACTGGGAGGCTGAGTCAGGCGTAGGGACAAGAGCCATTTCTGCTGCTGGAAAGCTCAGTTGCATTCAGCTGCTCTCTGCAATGGTTCCCTGTCTCACCCCATCTCTCCACGGCTTGAGCAATATTGGCAAACCCGCCGGTCAACCAGTGTCTGAGGAGCAGCCGTCCCAGCGCTGGCAGCTCTGCCCGGCCCTTGGCGGTGGCTGGCTCAGCAGGGACTCTGCTCGCTGCCTGACCATGGCTTTTCCCCCTGTAAGCAACAGCCTGGCCAAGGTAAATTACCTCGTTTTGGAACAGATTTAGTCTGAGCTCAGATTGGCAGGCTCTGCCTCACCTTTCTGATACAGCAGCAGGATGCCGTCGGGTATGGAAGGCAGCTGCGAGCGCTTGCCGTGCTGTCCCCTCTCCGGTGGCCTGCCACAGGTGTGTGCTCCAGGGATGAAAAATGACTGCTCCCAGCTTCCCCAGACAGTACCCTGAAGGGAAAGCAATCTGGTGCCTGCCCTTCAGATCCAGCCCCTTTAGCCAGTTCCTCCTTTTTAATCTTCCCAGATAAAATCTAATGGAGCTTGTTAAGGCTGTTCAGATCAGCGGTGGCTGTGGGAAATGGTCCTGTAAAATAAAAGTGATTGGATTCCTGTTATCCTCATATTTAGTTTCCTGTAGATCTCTCAGTGCTTTCTGAGCCCAGCTGGTGGTTGAACCACTCTCAAGGACTAGTTAAAGACTCTTATTTATTTTCTTGATACTTTTCTCTAGCCTCTTATAAACCATCTTCTGCCTCTGGCACTGTGAAATGCTGTAGCAAGGATTTTTCACAAGAAAAGATCTTATGTTTTGTTTACAGCAGAAGGAACAGAGCCCAGTTTCTAACTGAAGGTCTCTCAAGTTGTTCTAAATTTGAATCTATAGCATCACCTCTGGATAAGCCAAATGACCCTCCCCAGCAGTTTGCCTCATTTACCTTCCACTCCTTGTACACTGTGTTAAGACCTGGGACTTGGTGCTATGATCATCCTGGGTCACAGCTTGATGTCTTTTCAGAAGGTAAATCTTGCAGCTCCATCAATGTATGGCTGCTCAAGACAGGCCCTTGAAGCAGCTTATGTGGCGCCTCAGCAGGCATGTGGACTTGAAGGAAGCCAAAGAAGACTCCTGGCATGCTTTTGTCTTGAAAGTGGGGATGAGAGAGGAGGTGGCTGCAGTAATTGAGCTGACAAAATTTTTCATCTCCTGTCTGGGTCCCAGAGGGCTCCAAAGAGACTTGAGAAGTGCCAAGTCCTTGGGCTGGCCCTGTCCCGTGTGGAGGCTGCCTTCCAGCATGGCTCAGAAGCCTCTGCTCAAGGTGAATTCTTGGCCTTTTTATTCCATTCTGCACCTCTTATTCTGGATTGCTGAAGCTTTCCTGCTGGCTTATATTTTTATGAGAATTCGTTTCACCAGTTGGGCCCCGATGACTGGGCCACCATCCCGCCCCATTCCCAGAAAAGCCATGCTGCAGCTGAGCCTCACCCGGGATGCCTGGACATGGTCTGTCCTGCCCCAGCAGACCGCAGCTCCAGCAGCAGCTCAGCCCAGCCCTTTCTGGGAAGCCTTTTGCAGACTCTCACTCCATTTTTGCAAACCCTACATCTCTGTCAATTCTTTGGTCCAACTTGGAACCCACTGGCCCCTCCATTGATCATTTTCTCTTGACTCAACAGAAATGCTAGCCCTCTGCTTTCTCCTTGGAGGTGATGCCCTACAGCTGAGTGCAGCACTGAACCATTTGCCCCAAGCAGCCAGCAGAGCTGTCAGGATGCCCTCGGGGCTTTCTCAGTTCCTGCTGGTGTCCAGCTGCTTTGGCTGCCTCAGAGTTTTTTTTGCATCACCTGCTCCGATTTCTCTCCCTCCCATTGACACCAGAAACATCACCATCTTTTGGCTTCCCCATGAACCTTCCTCGATTCTCTTATCTCGGAGAAGACCCAAACATCTCCATGCACTCATGCTGGCCAATGGGACCCTGGGATCTTTGTAGCCTTTATTTCTCTTGCCCAAGCCCATTTGTACTAGGCAGTGCCCAAACAAAATTAAAAAATCCAAGGATTGGTTAAACCCTCTCTTCCACCCCGTGCACACAGCCCCGCTTGTGAGGGCAAACAGGTCTTTTGTCCATTGTTTTGCTGCTGCACAACGGTGTCCCCCCTATTTTAAAATGTTTTTCCCTGAAAGAAGAGGATTAAATGGCTTTTTGATCAGACTTGCACCAATGTCATTGCCAAACTCTTGCCGTTTCTCCCCACTGAAGGCCTGATCCCAGCAGTGCCGAGCCCGGTTACGCCAAATCCCCAGTAAACCATCCTGGCGTTGTGCAACGCGTCTGTTTGCCGGGGGGGATGGGGGGTCACGCGCAATCTCTGATCCCGGCAGACGTCTGAGCTTGATCCCGCGGGAATGACGTCAAAGGCTGCAATGCTGTACCTCTCCCAGCGCAGACGGAGCCCGGCCTGGCGACGTGCCGCTGTGCCGGCCGCTGCCGGCTCGGCCTGCAGCGAAGAGAACGGGGTAGCAAAGGGCAGAACGGGTGCCCCGTGTTGCTTGGCATCGTGGAGATCTCACGCGCCTGGCTCTTCCCTGCAAATTCCTGCTGCTGCAAAAACCTCTGATTGTAAGCAGATGGAAGTGGCTTGAAAAGGGACATCCTCCGATGGTGACCTGATGAAACTCTGGTGGACGCCCGGCCGTGCCCGGGCTCGGGCTCTGGCTGGCACAGGGAAATGCCAGCAGGCAGCACAGCAGAGGGTGCCAGCACATCACTGGCTCTGCTTCGGTGCTCATCTCCGTGGCACTGGTTAGGGAAATAGGTGTGAGTATATTGTCTGTAAACAGCTATTTTGAACACTTGCTGCTGAGGTCTGCTGGTGGCAGCAGTGATGGTTTTAAAGCAGCAGCCTCTGCTTGCACCCAGCCAGCCGTGGTGAAGTAGGGGTGACACACGCACTGCTCACCTTGCCGTTTGCAGTAGGGAAGGTTTCCCAGTGCTGCAGGGGAGGAAGAGACCAGCACATCCTTGGGGCAGCCCAGACAGACTTCCCCATGCCCCAGGGCATCCCAGCCAGCTGCAGCCCCAGGGGCTACGGCAGGGCAGGAGAGTTGTGAAATGCCCTTGTGCTGCTCAGCAGGACATGGTTCAGTGAGACCTCTTGGCATCATTACAGGCATTGCCTGCACCTCACCAGCCCTTCATTGGACCTACCCACTGCTGACATTTCACATCTGCCAGGCCCAATTTGAAGTGGGCTGGTTCCAGCCCCAGATGGGTAAAATGATGTTTCTGGTTCGGTCAGCAGCGTGCTGGCCCAAGCTATGGTCCATCCTGACAGCTCTGCACATAGGTCGGGGGAAGGAAGGAAGGAGTGTTTGACGGTTTCAATTTTTATATGGATGCCTAGGCAGGTCTTAGTTCTTCTTAAAAAGGTGCTGACAGATCTAGAACAACTGCCCAGTTTTGATTTTGGAAATAGTGGGATTTTCCAAGTTGTAAAACCAGCAGGAGGAGTTCCAGCGTGCCGGGGGCTGTGCAGTGTCCTCTCCTTGAGGCAGCTCGGCGCTGTTTGGGGTGGTAGATGCTTCCTGGGTGCTGCTGTGCGTGGTGAATGCCCTGGGTAAAAGAAAAAAAGGTGTTCTGTAATGTTATCAGGAACATTTTTGGTGGCTCAGTAAGTGAAGAAACTGTAAGATGTAGAAAACAGTATTTTTAAAAAACTGCTAGGTTTACAGAAATGGGAGAGACTGATTAACATGAAGGAGCAGAGTTAAGGTATTGTTAAAATATTTGTAATTTTGAGCTGGAAATAGAACTGAGACAAGCCTTGAAAGTAAATATTTAATTGCCAGATCAATTTTGATAGCAACACAGAGTTTGTAATTGATTTCTTTAGCCTCTGCTGAGCTCACCAGTGAAACTTCTGGTTAGTACTGGTGTTGCTGTGGGTCCTATTGGCAAATTACATGTACTTGTGATCTTAATTGATTTGCCATGCCAGCACTGAAAAACTTGACATCCCAGAACCAGTATCATCTCTGACAGGGACAGCTATCCTATTTCTGGGTGTAAGACCAAACGAGTTTTCTTGACTGGTTGTGCTAGCGAGGTTCTGAGAAGAAGAGCTGGCATGACAATACTTTGCCCTTTGCAGGGCAGAAATTAGCCAGTATTTACCTTAGGGGAAGTGATATTTAGATGAGAATTCCAAAGACAATTCCAATAGCGAACTTCAGCTAATTCTGCTAAGTTTGCACGATCAATGCTGAACTGTACTAAGAGATTTGATGCTTGTTGACTGACATGAGTCGCTAGTGCTCCCTAGAGAAGCCCTACTGCCTGCTTTAGTTCACAGGATGATCACAATTAAATGAAAGCTTAAGGTAAAAAAAAAAAAAGTCCACATCTAAATGTTGCCCCAGCATTGGGGTAAATTTGCTTTAGAGTCAAGAGCAGCTGCTCTGCTGTGCTTCTGCAGCAGACAGATCCCATGTCCACTTGGGCAAATACTGGATGTTATGCAGAGGTTTAGTGATACCTTTTCTCTAGGAGAAAAAAAGAATTAGCATGTCATTAACTACAGGTTATGAAAGAATGAAATCATTAAATAAGATGTGATGTTCTCTCCCATTAAGTGATTGCAGGTTCTTATAGGAGCTGCCATATTCCCTGTGCCTTTGACACAATTCAGGCATCCTGGAAAAAAAGACTTTGTCACCATCTTTTTTCTATATATTTTTCACGAGACAGTCAAAGTGGATTTTATGAATATCGGTTTGTTCAGTATTGTACAATGTCAAGATTATTATCCTCAGGGAATGGGTGGAGAAACTAAAGAGCAAGGAAATGAGGTGAGTTGCTTCTGGCCATGTAGACAATTAAATAGTAGTAGAATTGAGAAAGGACATGGTTTCCTCTCAAGCAGTGTTTATGTGGAAAAAAATATATGCCAGTAATCTGAATTTAACTCTCTGATATTTCTTGTGGCACCAGTAGGGGTGAATATTTTGCTCCCAAACACCTACAGAGAAGGAAATATGCACCTTCAGATCATAGAATGCATGGGTAAATTTCCTCCAAACTTTTTGCGAAGTCCAAGGTTGGTGTGAGTGAAAACACTTGCTATGATGACATCTGTATTTTGAGGAGGAATAATTCAGATCTGATTTGGTGTTTTATTCGTTGCTTACATTGCTACTAAGGTTTCATTAGATGAGAAAAGAGATTACATCACAACAGATAATTTTTTAAATAAGCAATCAATTTGTTTGGGTGTTTGTTTGTTTTTAATTATTCTGCTGATAATATCTGCCCTGTGACAAGCAGAGCAGTCAGCGCTCAACAGCAGCAAATTAAATCTCAGTCCAGGGCAGCGCAACTTGGGAAGACGTTCCAGAGAGTGGTGCTATTTGAAATAAATTGGGGAATTATTTTGAAAGCTTGCATGGAAGAATAGTGTTTTGCCAGCTATTACAATTGGACTTCAGAGTAACTGCTGAGTGTGTAATTAGTCCCTCAGGAACACGGGAGTCTGGACAAATGTAAGACAGAACAAGAGGGAAAAAGTGTATGAAGAATTAACTTTAGAAAACAAGCTAGAACATTAGTCACAGGAGGGTTATAACTCAACTTTCATTTATTTCTGTGATGAACAGAAATGTTGTCCTTAACCCCTGCTCTGAGGCAGGAGATAGGAACCTTCTCTCTTTTTAAGGCATCTGGGACTGTCTTACTGAAGCTCTTCTCTTTGATAAGAGGGTGAAGGAGAGGTTAAAGAAATGCATTGTGAATGTACTGCAAACCCAGCAAATGGGACTTACACTCAGGTGGAACAGGGAAAGAAACCAGTTGTGGGATTGGTTGAGATACTGTCTGTTGTGGTCTTCAGTGACTCCTCCATCAGGAAGACAACAATTAGCCAAGGTTTAAAAGATAATGCCCCCTCAACATTTGCTCACAGTCTGTCTACAATGCATGGTCTCGTTTTCCCCTGTGCTGAGCAGCACCCCAGCTGCAAGGAAGTGATTCACCTACCCAACGTGTTGGAGGATCTTACCATACCTCTTTCCTGGGCTTACAAAGACTTGATGAAATACAACTGCAAAGGAAACTCAAAGCATGTGAGACACTTCTGAGGTTATATAGTGCACATGTGGTTGGTCCTGCCCTTCCAGAGCTCCTGATTCATAGTCCTATGCTGTAACTATTGAACTGCAGACTTATTTGTAGAATTTCTACACTTGTTTTTTGTGGTTCATTGCTCCCATTATTATCTCAACAGCAACAATTTTCTTATCAGTCCTGTGTAGAACAGGACTAGTATTGCTTTGGATGTTTGGTGTTTAGAACAGAGAAGAACATAATTCACATGGCTCTGGAGAAGAAGTAAGCTTTGCAAAAACTTCTGATATATTGATGTGTGACTGTGTAAATGGATCATATTCATTGGACTGTGTGTCTGGAGGGTTAACAGTAACATCACAGCTGAAAGTTCAGGAGCAGACCCCCAGACCTGGATCTTCCCAATTTTGAGGAGTTGGGTGCTGTTTCTACTCTGTAATCTCCAAAGAGACTGAGTCAACCTCCCTTCTGGGCTCTCACCATACGATTGGCCAAGTGATGGAGCCCCATCTGCCTGTTCAGCACTGGTACCCCCAGGAGCACTATCTGTTGGTTCTGTGTTGCTGCATTTCTGACCTGGCGATGCTCCGCTGTGACCTGAGCGAAGGTTACCAGTGTTTTCATGTAGGTTCTGTGTTTACCATTAACAGTGAGTGAGAGGCTCTGGATTCCATCGGTTGGGTCATCCTCTCTGTTTCCCAATTCAATGCAAATGGCCAGACAGGCAGGCAGCTCTTCCTTGAAAACATTCAAATTCTCTTGAGAGGTGTGCCAGTTTCGGGTAGACATGGTGTTGGCAATGTACGATGGACACAACAGAGTCATAGTTGTTCATTCTTGTAAACACTGTCTTCAAAACCACCATCTCCTCTCGCCACCTTGAGCCGCTTCCTTGGAGTGCTCCGCACAAGGATCCTGCACAAACACTCCCAGCTCTGGCGTATTCCTTCCAGGAGAGGGCAGGGGAATACAGTTTATTGCAGATCCACTGCTGAACTAGAGCCAATATTCATCATGTCCCAGATCTTCCTCTGTGTTTTCCAGTCCATTTTGCTTTCCTAAACCTGGATGAGCAGAGGTAGGTGCTGAATCTCCTCGAAGTGAGTCAGTGAGTTTTATCACATTTACAGACCTGCCTGTCCCTGAGTCATCTTCAGGAGGGATAGCTTGGACTAGGCTGTTCCTCTTGCTCTTGAACCTCTCCCAATGAGCCTCACTGTGTCATATTGAAGGCATTGGCTTCTGTGCAGCTTCAGGACCAGGTTTTAAACATATGAGCCTCAGCTCTTCTGCTTCATCTCACCAAGAAGCCAGGAGAGGCAGTGATGGGACAACTTGTCTGCCACACACTCAGCACACCCATATCCCTGCAGAAGGTGGCCTGTTTCCCTTGGACTGAATATCCAATGTTAGTAGGTGCAGCTCTGCTCATGGATGCTTTTGCCAATAGATTAAAATGCAGAGGTTGTGCATGGAAACCTGGAGTTGGAGCTGGACCTGGTTAAAGATGGCCTAGAGAAATATTAGCCAGAAAGTCAGCTGATGCTTTCTCTCAGTATCTTAATGAACAGAAAATCTGGGAGAAAATCGGAAACTCTCCCAGCTCCCCACTGTCTTTAATAGTCCAAGGGATATTAACATAAAAAAATCCTAAAATCAGTTTCTTCCAACTTATCTCTCCCTAGACCTATGAATCTGACTTAAAAAGACAACATAATTTCCAAACTAGTGAAAGAAAGGAAAAAAACACAAATCAATAAACTGTTGGCCCTGCAGCACAGATGCCCTGGCACAGCCAAAGAAATTCAGTCCTAGTCCTGAGATTGCTGTTGCTGTTTCCACCTTGTCCTGCAGAACCACTGTCAGGGATAAACATATTCTTTGTGTCAATATTTCTGTAGTACCAGGAGAACTTGCAGTCCTTATCTGCAAATGTCAAGGACTGCTAAGTTAAAGTGATCGTAACATTACTGGAGAGTCTGACAGGCTTTTTTTGTTCCCTCTGTGTCCATGTAACTGTTCTGGTGCTGAAAGCTGCAGCCCCAGCAGAGCTCAGCTGGACATGGCCATTGGCTTTGGGGCACATGGTAAGGATCTGTCTGCAGGAGGCTAGTTAAAATATATATCCCAAACCAGAATTTGAACTTCCTTTATATTGTTTTCTTTGCCTGATTACTTTTGCTTTTTTCATTGGAAAAGAGCAGCCTTGATTTGTAAGTCACGTGGAAATGTGCAAGTACTCAATTCAGCCTGACTAACCCTTGTTTTGTCGAGGGGCCAACTGGCTCATGGGACTGCTAATAGTTTGCTGCAGCAGTAAGTGGGGAATAGCAGAGGCTGGGGCAGAGGTACCACATGTGACCTCTAACGACAGCAAAGCACTTCCCCTGTGCGGCACAATCCCTCTTTTTGCCCATCCATGAAATTCAAACACTTTCCTTTCCAGTCCCCTCAAAAAGGAGAGGTCAAGGAAAACCTGAGGCAGGAAAATTCAGCCTTGGTACAGCCACATTGGAAAGGCAACGTGTGGGCAGAGCCAAACAACTCTTTGGTGTGAACTGGTGAGCAAGGAGCAGAGAAGCTGTTTGCTGCCTTTCCCACCTTTACTGGGTCTGTGCTACGTGGCACAGCAACTCGGGAGCAACTTCAGCCTACGGTTTCTTTTTAACTTTATAATGCAGTGCTATTATTATCTCCAGGGAAATTTTAAAAGGCTTGAATGCTGAGTTTTATTTGCCTTCCCGGACTGGATGTTTAAAACACAGCTATCAGAGAAAAGCTAATGAAAAGGACCTTAAATTTACATTAGCCTTGGTGTTTGACTGGGCTGTGGGAATGGTTGTCTGAGCAGGGGAACCAGTTTGACTGAAGTTCTCTCCTGAAAGGTGGCAAAAGGGAGAATGGAAAACCCTCAAGCAGGATCAAGGCAAAGGGGTAATAACATATTTTAGAAAGACATGGAGAAGAGATAAACAGAGGGAAGGAAATCTCTTAGTGGTGCACAGAAAGGGTGGAGAAGGGGAAAAGACACATATATTTTATAGGAGAGAGCAGGGGCTCAGTTTTGCTGCTGTACCAAATGAAAGATGCTGATGTGAGACATCGGTCACAACTGCACAAAAACTCCCCCTGTCCCAGTCAAATGGTCATTCCTTGTACTCAAGAAAAGTTGGCAGCCAAAAGTTATCAGAAGTCATTGTTTTTGCCTAGATCTGTGCACTTCTTTTGTTGTTAACAAAGGCTTGTAGTGATTCCAAAACCTTGAGCAAAACTTAGACGTGTGTCAGTTTGCTTTCACTCTCATGGGGCTCTGAAGAATTAAACAGTAAATCAGTTCACAGCTTGAGAAGTGCATTCAGGTCTCACAGAGGGATGGAGAAGTGGCTAAATCAGCCCAGAGGTTGACACCTGCTGCTGTAGCTTGTAATTCTCAATTTTGGGTTTAAGCCCCAAAATGTATCTGTGGACCCCCAAACCAGGGCGGTGGTTTTGAGGCTCTCCCAGCAGATGCGTGGGTAAAACAACAAGACCATCCTGGGAAAGAAACTTGATCAGGTAAAATCTCTGCTCAGAAAAGATGCTGTAGAGGATGAAGGTATGGACATGTTTCACCAAGAACAACCCCAGGTCAGGGCTCCAGGTGACATTGCTGCAGTTTCCCAGCAAAGCTGATCCTGTGTGTGTGGCAAAGGGTCTGGACATGTGCAAAAAGTTTAGTGCATCCAGAACTTGTCACATAGTGTGTGAGTGAACTCAAGTCAGCGGTTCATCCCGATGTCTGTCAATCCGCTCTCTGGAGTCACCTCTCAGACACTGTGTGCTCTCTGCCTGCATGTTTAATACTTTTTTTTTTTTTTTTTTTCCCCAGGGAAATCTCAGGGAGAAATATGGAAGCCTTAGTTACACTTGCCTGATTACTGCACTTCACCTCACAGGGATCACTGTTGCCTTATCCTGAACAGCTAAGATGCTCTGTGAGGTTCTTCAGATGTGCAAAAGCATCGGACTGTCCCCCCACCGCAGTGTACAGCCACACAAGGGCTGGTACGGGTCTCAGGGAAGGTGGCTGGGCACCTCCACCAGAAGCAGGTTTTGGGATCTGCTTGAGTCCACTGAGAACCTCTCCCCTCTGTAATGCAAAGTTCAGCAGCAGCTAATGGCACGGTCCCATAGCTGTGTAGTGGGCAACACACCCCACCTTGAGCGGGACTTTGAGGGAAGCAGAAAGATTGTGGATTTAGTAAAATGGATGAAAGTTGAGAAGCAGAACTGGAACATGCACCGTTTAATTTCTATGTAAAGTAAACACGGGATTTCACTACCTCCCCAGCAATTCAGAGGAAGTTGGGAACTACTGTCACTGAATTATAAAGAAATTGTCTTTTGCCTGTGGAGAAACAAAATTTAGAGAAAATTCTGTGTCCTAATGCATATATAGATTATAATAATGACAAAATTAAGTTTGTAACTTTTGGTTGTTTTCACATTAATACATATTGTAAGGGAATTTTGTATCTGTACAGCCAACAATTCAAATTCCATTTAAGCACTGTCTTGAGGGCTTGAGATTTTAGCTGTATCCAAATTTCTTATCCTTTGCAGTGTGTCAAGCTAAACTTCACTTGCTGGGGAAGAAAAGGTTTTTAATTGAGAGTAAACAGTAAAGTCAGGTTTGCCAAAAATCTATTTTGGGTAAAAATATTTAAGACCAGCGTTTTTTACCAATGTAACTCTCTTCACATCAGCGAAGTTACACTAATGCAGAATTTGGCCCTGATGTGTTCGTATAAAAATAGTATCTAGGAATTTGATGAGTGTGTATTTATGCATTATTTATCAAAAGGATGTGGAGAGAAAGAGCGAGGTCTGTGCATGAGAGCAGAACCCTGAGCACCCCAGGTCCTTGGGTGATGCCCACTGGGGCTGAGGCAGCGCCCATGGGGTCAGCTCTGTGGTGCTGCTGGGTGGTGCCTGCTGTGACTTGGTGAGACTGGATGTCCCTTGGGAAGAAACTGGTTTATGTTTGCAGACCCGTGAAACACGTTACTGGCAATTCCGAACCAAGGCAGGCAGAGGACTTTTATTTTTTTTTTTGCCAGTTCAAGGCATTGGACTGGCGGTGAAAAGGGAAGAGACTGTGGCTTGGTTCTGCCACAGACAGCTAGCTTGTGCCTCAGTTCCCCATAAAATCAACAAATGAGGATAATCATTTTTCCTGCAGGACATTGAGGCCCATAGTCCCACAGAGCCCTCAAAAATGTGCACAGACCTGTTGTCACAAGACTGCGTTCCGGTATCCTTCTCTGTACCTTCCCAAAGATCCAAAAAATTAAAATCTGACTTTGAAAAACAATTGATGGAGCAGAAAAACTCGCTGCTGCTGCAGCTGGCACTCCTGCAAGCTTCCACACCTGGGCTTCACCACTGCAGGAGTTAAACACCGACCCTGATGCATGCTGAACACCGCAGAACTACAGCGAGTATATTTGTAGATATAGATTAATGCATGTACTTATATGAAAAACGAATAATGACTATAACTCGGCAATCACTCCATGCAGCAACCCGACCTAGCCAGAGATGTCCCTGCTTATTGTAGGGGCGTTGGACTAGATGGCCTCAGATCGAGGCCGCTCCCAACCCAATACATCCGACGGTCCGGCTCCGGCAGCAGGGAGGGACGGGGCATGGGGCATGAGCCAGGGGCGCAGCAGGGGACGTGCACCCCTC
>NW_008633978.1:0-1614 GCF_000691845.1 Merops nubicus
TGATTCTATAGACCTCACCTGGAGTACTGTGTCTATGATTCTGTGGTCTCAAGGCTGCAGCCATCCAGGCAGACATTGAGCCTTTGCCATGTGGGCTTTGTCCTGGCCAGTGGGAAGCACAGCCGTGTCCCTTTTGAGTTGGAGGCCATCGTTGCACTGAGGAGCTGGGGGAACTGATCCTGCCCCCAGGGGCGTGACTGGGTGGCCTGGAGCCTCCCCTGCTGTGGATGGGGTGGGATGGGATGGGATGGGATGGGGAGGGATGGGATGTCTGCCAGGTTTGCAGAGCAGCTTGGCTCAGACCCACAGCAGTGAGCCCTGGCTCTGTTCCCTGTTTCCCTGCACAACTGGAGCAGGCAGTTGTTGGGGGTCTGTTGCTGCTCCCACGCCCCAGCACTGGCTCTGGCACTCACATCTCCCCACTGTGGCCCCACAGCTCCTTTCCTATTACTGGATGCCCCCAGCTAGACGTGGTTGTGGGGTCCAGGGTCCCCACAGCTGCTGAGGGGTGCTGGGGGAGGAGACTGGGCTGTGATGCTGTGTGGTGGATGCAGGAACACTCATCTTCACACTCCTGTGTGGTGGGAGCAGGCTGAGGAGCTTAGGGGGGTCTCACAGGTTTGTCCCCTTCACTGTTGTTGCCACTTGCCGTGGTGGCATTGGGGCTCTCTCTCTGCTGGAAGAGCTTTTGGGGAAGCCGTGGGCACCAAGGTGCCTGGTGCTGATAAAAAGATGCTTTTAAAATGAGCAGTGAGCAGCAGTTTGTTCTGCTGGGATATCCCTCGTTGGGCTTCCAGGGGAGACACAGAGCAGCCCCCTCTCACCAAGGGGAATTTGGGTGCTGGGGAGCCCCAGCCCTGCACGTGCACCTCCCAGGGCCCCGTGGTTTTGGTGTCCCTGCAGCATCCAGGCTTGTTGCAGAAGGTGCAGAGGCACCATAGGGACCCACCACAGGGACCTGCCACAGGGACCCACCACAGGGACCCACCACAGGGACCTGCCACAGGGACCTGCCACAGGGACCTGCCACGGGGCTCTGCTGCAGCTCCTCCAGGAGGAACGGGCACTTCCCATCCCTGCCTGTGCTCCCAGCCAGCAGGATGAAGCCTTGGGTATCTCTGGGGTCTCTGGGCATGTGGTGGAGATCAGCATCTGCTGTTGCAGTGGTCGGTACCTTTCCATCCTGGGGGTGTTTCAGACCCACTGTTCTGCCCTGGAGGACTGTCTGGTTGCCCAGCCCTTGGCAAATCTGCCTCTATGGGGCTGCAACCCCGTGTCCCCATCCCTGCAGTCCCAGGGTGCCCCAGAGGTGCTGCTGAGAACACTTCCCACTCCTTTTGCCTTTGGGCCACTTATTCTCAGAGGTGCCTTGGCTTTCTCTCCATGAAGCCAGTGTTTGGCTGCATCTTCTCCTGGTCATGAAGCTGGCATCTGGCAGGAGACCCATGCTGGATTTGGCTCTCGAAAGCATGACGAGGCAGGAGGGGGTTCAAACTCTGTGCCCCAGCTTCTCCTCTCCTCAAACAGGTTTTGGCCCTTCCTTAGGTTTTTGTTGCAGCTTCAGCCTTGGGACTCCCTGGGAAGGGTCTGCTGGTGGATGAGAAGCTCAACATG
>NW_008633979.1:0-983 GCF_000691845.1 Merops nubicus
GGCCGCCACAGCCGGCGCTGTGCTGTGAGATGAGTCAGGGCAGCTGGCGCGGGCGCGTCGCCACATCCTGGCACCGGGCACGGGGAGAGGGGCACGGGCACACGGGCAGGGTGTGGGCAGCGCCTCCACACCCCCCCCCACTGCCACCTTCCCACCACCCGCGGCTCCCCGACAACCCCCCGGGATGTGCCCAGCGGCACAAGGGGCACAGGAACCCCCACAGTGGCAAAAAACCCAGCGGATTTGGAGAGAAAAAGGTAAATTTGGAGAAAAAAGGGTAAATATGGAGAAGAAAAGAGGCAGATTTGGAGAAAAAAATGGGTTTGAAGGAGGAAAAAAAAGTGAATTTGGAGAAAAAAAAAGGAGATTTGGAGAAGAAGCTGTATTTGGAAGGGAAAAAAGGCAGATTTTGGAAAAAAAAGGTGGATTTAGAGAAAAAACGGAGGTCTGTTTGAAGAAAATAGGTTGGATTTGAGGGGGAAGTGCATATTTGGAGGAAAAAAAGGTGAATTTGTAGAAAATAAGTTGAATTTGGCAAATAAAAGAAATGTGGAGGAAAAAAAATGTTGGATTTGGAGAAAAAAGGTGAATTTGGAGAAAAAAGACAGATCTGGAGAAAAAAAGGAGGATTTAGGGGGAGAAAGGTCAGATTTGGGGGGAAAAAAAGATTTGGAGAGAAAGATTTGCAGGAAAAAAGGTCAGATTTGAAAAAAAAAAAGGTGGATTGGGACAAAGTAAGTTGGATTCGATCAAAAAAAAGAGATTTGGTGAAAAAAGCGAATTTGGAGAAAAAAAGGCAGATTTGGAGAAAAGAAGAGGCAGATTTGGTGGAAAAAAATTGGATTTGGTGAAAAAAAAAGGCAGATTTTGAGAAAAAGAAAAAAACAGGAGGATTTGGAGGAAAAAAGAGGCAAATTTGGAGAGGGGGGAAAAAAAAAGCAGATGTAGAGAAAAAAAGGGTTTTTCCCTCAACGTGACCCCCC
>NW_008633980.1:0-3610 GCF_000691845.1 Merops nubicus
TAATAATAATAATAAAAAAAAAAAACTGAAGAAGGCATTTATTTCTTTAATGGCTTTGTTTTTCTATATTGAATAGCACAGATTCAGTAAACCAGCAAAGACAGAGTTGGGCTAGAAGCTTAGGCTCATCAAGTGTTGTTCAACTAATATAAAACAAAGAAGCAAGTACACTAATTTGTGTATGGAGAAAAGATCTACTTCTTATCTTTCCATGATATCTGGAGGGCAATGTCTGTTCTAAACATTCCCTACTCAGAGTCCAAGGCTGACACAATCATGTGCCCTTAACTTAGACACTTGAGACATGATGCTATGTAGCTGTTATTGGTATGAAACAAAACAGCAGAAGAGTGGGGCCCAAGGATAGCTGAAGCAGATTATAGGCCAAGCTACTATCCTTGTCTAACTAATATTTCTTGGCCAATATGAGATGTTTCTACAAATAGATCATCATAAAATGTTTTGTCCAGAAGCTCTGTCTTGTGCAGCCATCTAAGGAATTAAGTTTCTTTCCCAGGAGCAACCTGTGTACATAATTATTCCCAGCACAAGGGCTAGATGGATATAGCAAACAAAGAGGGGACAAAACACTGATTCAGGTTTGTCCTGCCTCCCAAACAAACGACTATTAAGAAACTGCTCATGCAAAGAAACAGCAAGAGATTATGGCCCTCTTTTACCTTTTCTAGATCCTTCACTTTTCTAACAAGGTGTTGAGCCAGGATGAGAATTCTCCAGGATAATGGATGTGTAAACAGAATGTAGTGCACCCCACTACTGAAACATTTGGATTTAAACCAGGTTAGGACTGCTTGATCATGTAGTTCAAACAGTCCAGGAAAACACACTCAAGTCCCAAGACAAAAAGACAAGCGTGAGTTTATGCTCCTGTTAGGAGTTATTTTAAATTACCAGAATGTTATCAATTATTAAATAACAGCAGCTGCCATGGTGAAGATATGGTAGCAAATCTGTTTTTCTCAAAACTCTTGCTTTGGACAAAAATTTAGATTATTAGGCCTCAATCCAGACAGAAAATATTTGTAAGCTAACAAAAAAAAATCCAGAGGCTAAATATATATTGATAACTGGAAGGCCAATAAATAAGGAACAGTTTTAAAACCACTTATTGACGCTTCTGAGACTTACCAGGACTGGACTTAAATATCTAAATAACCATTTGAAAAACTTTTTAAATGGTTTTGTTCTTAAGGCTAGATACTTCTATAGCTCTTTAATCTACAACTTGATAGAAGTTTTTAGGTATCTTAGAAATACACATGACCATGGAAATGTATTTAAAATGTGGTTTACTGTGAAGAGTCTCTAAAATGTGGTGTATTAGCAGCTTCTGTAAATCGCTTCCATCTTCCTCATGCAGAGTAATACCTTTCTGAATTCAGGACCTTACTGCATCTCCCTGTGTTGCCAACAGAAATGTTAGCAGAATCAAACCCTTAACAAATGTATGTCAACATGGTAATAATAGATTCCAGTCATGCACAGACTTATGCATGTGCTTAATATCAAGCACATGAGTAACTCCAGGCTAGAACCTGAGCATACAAAAGAGCATAGTCCAACTCATTGAACTCCTGTGCATGCTTTGACAGGTATCCTTTTGTTCACCACCTCCACTCCTTCCCCCAAAATACAAGTGTCCCTTTTGTTAGTTTCCTAAACACAGATTTTTCCACCTCTTAAGGTCTCAGAAGCAAATATCTTTTAAAAAATAAAATATAATAGACAAACGCAAAATTATTAAGAATCCAAGTCTTTATTAAAAAAACAAACAAACAAACAAACATGTACCCTGACCTACATTAAATGTGCAGGAAAGTCAACAATTTAAGGAAGCAAAACCAAAGCAAAGCAAAATAAAAAAAATTTTCAAGGAATGAAATTCAGTGGTAATTCTACCAACTTTCAGATTTTTTTTAAGACAGTAAAAGTAAGACTAAAATCTCATCTCGAATTCTCCTAGCTCTTCTTTGACATGCTTTTGACATATACCTCCAAGACAATTTAAGAGAGCACATGATTGTGTCCAACATTTGAAGTGTTTGAGCACCACAGGGAAAGATGAAAACAGTTTCAGTGTTGATTTTCCTGGCTTCTGTGGGCTTGTGTCAACAGTTTTTCAGGTTGTCTGGGTGTTTTTCCCCATCTATGAGTAGAATACTGCACTAACTGAAGCTAGGAAAATTATTTGTTATCTCTTAAATAGACAGAGCTTTCCCATGCCACAGTAGTACTTGCAAAGAGTTTTGAGTTATGTCTTAAATGTAGAAATGGCTTCATAGACCTGGATTTAACTTTCAGTGAGAACCAGAAAAGGCTTTTTTAAGTAAAGTGTCTTGGCTTCTTGATTCTCAGCCGTAACAAATCTTTGTTTCATTCTTTTTTTTTTTTCTTCTTCAAAAAACAGATTATCTGCTAGAGAGTACCTATTATTTTACTGTTTCATGCCCTGTAAACACTGTTTTCATGCTTGTGTCTTCGTGCAGCAGTAGCTTGGCTAAATCCTGCCCTGCCCTTTGTTGCCAAAGTAAAAGTAAACCATTTTACAACATGAAAGAATAAAGCCAGTCTGGACTGGATTGTCAACACTTAAAAGCCAGCGGGTATGAATGCTTACCTGTCTACAGTCACATGTAGTTCCTTTCAATTCAAGTTTGGGTATCAAATTGTGAAATGCGGTTGTTTCTAAGCAATTTATCGGATGGTGAGAAGCTCCCATTGCTTTCATCCAGATATTTACCAAGGGCACCACATCATTCAGACTCAACACCACCGAACTGTATGTGTGCTCCTGGCTATCAGACACAGCAGCCGTGCATACGGATGCACGTATACCTCCAACTTGGCTGCTGGGCAACAACGATGTTCATCATCTGCCAGGACTGGGCTCAAGTAATTCATTTAGATGAAATCTCCTTACTCTCAAAGGTAAGTATATAATCTGAATCAGTGTGAAGAATCACTGCTATTAGTGAGCTTAAGTGGATGGTACTCTGATAATTCTTTTTGCATAAACTATTTGAGTGGTCTCTGCTATCCAATATTAAAAACCAAACCAAACCAAACCAAAACAAAAAAAACCCCAAGCTATATCAATCGTCTCTCCTTGTCAAGCAAAACATATCTTCTGTCTTGATAAGTGACCCTAAAACCTCATCTCACCTACTTGTTTCTTCAATAAATCTTCATTTCAAACAAAATGATGTTACTTTTGCAGATTTGTTTGTAGCTTCCTGTTTAAAAAAAAAAAAATCTGCTGTTCTAGGAAGCATAAGGTAAAAGTCTCCTTTAACAAGGGATACTTTCTCTGTCCTTTGTTTTCAAATTGTTATCACAGGACAGAGAGCAGGTAGCTCTGTCCTTTGTTTTCAAATTTTGATCACAGGACAGAGATCCAGAAAAGCTCTGTACAGAGTCAGCTGGCCAGAGACAGGCCTAAGCAGTTCCCTACAACTGCTAGCCATAATCCACTATTTTGCAGGAGTGACCAGTAGAAGATAATTAACCAACAGTCCACAGAGAACAAAGAGATGATTACAGCCCAGGATGTAGACTGCCTGACACTCACTGAAATGGGGCAGTCTGAACC
>NW_008633980.1:3641-4114 GCF_000691845.1 Merops nubicus
AACCAAGTGCTCATTTAGCCATTTATGCAAATGATACATAAATCACAGCAAACAATAACACTCCTGGGGAAATCCAGGCACCGAAACTGAATAGTCCTTTCCCCCTCGTGACCCTCACCTCCCCACCTGTACACCCAGTGCACTTGGTGAGGCCTCTGTCAGCCTAGCTGTGGTGGCATTTGCTCCCCATCCCACTTCTGCCCCTCCCGGGGGTCTCCACCTCCTTCCCCATGCAGCAGGTGCCATTCACCCCAGGTGGGTGCTGCAGAGGGGAGGCACAGACGTCCCGCTTGTGACAGGACGTGGCAGGCACGGGGCCGGTCGCTGTCTGGGAGCCTCACTGTTCTTTCCCCCCAGAAATCAGCCCCAGTGATGGGGGCAGTGGCGAGCATCTGTTATAGCCGCTCTGGCGGGTTGCCAGTGCCCGCGGCCCGGTGAGTGCGGGCGCTGGTGCCGGTGGGGCGGGCGTGGCG
>NW_008633981.1:0-2604 GCF_000691845.1 Merops nubicus
CCCGCCCCTCCCCGTGCAGCGCTGTGCCATGCAAATCCCCAGCCCAGGTCCCCAGAGCCATGCAAATGGCCATGCAGGGCATGGGCAGTGGGGCCGGACAGTGCAGCACAGGCACAGTAAGCACCCCCCCGGCACCGGTGCTGGCTCTGACATGGAAGATGTGGATGTTTAAAGCCTCCAGCTCTGCCTGGCTTGGTGATCAGCTCATCCTTGGGTGCTAATCTTGCCAGAGGACTATTCCCCGACCCACGCAGCCCGCAGGGCAATGTGACTTCCCATGGCCACCCCCAGCTTTGAAGGCTGTCACAGCTTCCCAGTGCCATTGTGCTGGCAAAACTGGAACAGGGAGAACAGGCTGGAAAGGTGGTGGTGATGGGGTGGTAATTTCCAGCGCTGCTGCCTGTGGCTGTCCCCTGCTCCTGCTGGGACACACATGCTGCCCTGTGCGCAGACCTGCTGCTGGTGCCAGTGTAGGGTCTGGCTCCCCAGCTGCTGCCTAGACATCCTGAAAAGCCAAAGAAATGCTTTTCTGGAGAATCTGGGCTATGTAGAGGGTGCAACACAGGTCCCACAGGGTGCCTGGCTGTGGTAGGGCACAAGGCAGCCCTGTGCTGCATGGATCCAGTGAGGGAGAGCGAGGTAGCCAGGCAGCATCTCTGCAGCCTGCTCTGCCAGATACCATCTCCAGCGGGCTCTGTCCCCGCAGGGACGCACGTGCAGTGGCTGGAGCAGCACGAGCAGCAGTGTCTGGCTTTGCTCACCATTACTAATCAGGCTCTGTTTGATCCTAGCCTGAGAGGGGGGGCTGCAGGGGGTTATGCATATTGGGGGATGTGTTGTGCTTTCTTGGCTTTTCAACTTTGGCAGGCCTGGTAGGAGGAGACAGCCCAGAGAAATGGCTCAAATGGGCCTACAGCCACTGTGATGGCCAGCTACCACATCATATGGTGGCTGTTCCCAGACTAGGATCAGCACTCGGCTCTGGAGAGACACAGAGAGATTGGCATCCCAGGAGATGCTCTTTGATTTTGCTGCTTTCCCACACCATCTATTGGAAACTTTCTGAGCATCTGCCTATACAGGGAGTCCAGGACGTGCCTTATCTTCATCCTTTGCAGGGGCACCCCAGGGAGGGAACAAGGCTCTCCTGCTCCAGGACAGGGGCTGCCAAGCCTTGTCCTGCACATGGATCAGATGGGAAAGAAGAAAAGCAGTAGGAATCATCATTTCCTTTGGCACACTCATGGACTACTATGCCTCCAGCCTCTCCTCCCTCCACACTGGGGGGCTGTTCTCAGCCTTCATGGCATTCATGGAGAGGCTGTAGGAAGAGCTTGAGACCCATGTGTAAACTCAGAGCATCCCCGAGCATGTAAGGGCTGGAGCTGGATCCTGTGCTACAAAAGAAGTGCCTGCACCCTAGGGCAGGAACATGCTCAGGGCTGTCAGGGAAATTGCAGATAGAGCCAGGCATGGCTAGGCTGGGAGGCACAGCACTCCTTCCACCCCAAATATCCTGGAGTGGGAGGAAAGCAGGTACTTTGCTCCCAAGGCTCTGGGACTCCCTGCTGTCTCTGTGGCACTAGGAGCATCCCCAGGCTTTAGATGTCTCTGTGCTGGCTGCAGGAGGATGCGACAGGAGTCCAGGTCAAGCACTACACTGCACTTTGAGAGCAGGGCAGTCGGTGGGCAAAGCTGTCCTGGAAGAGACCTCTAAGCTTCTCAGATCCACACCCTCATATTCTTCCACAGTAAGCACAGGCAGAGCGCTTGTCACCACCAGGAGCTGGTACCTGGCCCGCAGGGTGAGGGTGAGCAGCAGGCAACACCTGCCCTGGGCAGCCCAGTGCACAGGCAGATGGCCACTGGAAGGGCTGGGAAGTGCAGTTCTTGGAGCGAACCAGGACAGAGGTGTGCAGGAAAGGATGTGACATCCCCCCATCCTCTGCCCTGCTCCCCCCCTGCCTGCCCCTGCCCTCGCTCCCCACTGCCTGTGCTGTGTCAGCAGCTAAAGCTGGTCGGCTGTGCCAGCGGACTGTTGAGACCTACCTGGGCATTTGGCAGAGCCCGTGAGCTCCACCCTGGGCCGGTGCTGTGCCAGGGCAGGGCGGCGCTGCGCCACGGCTCCTGCACCTGCCGTGGCTCTGCAGCCCTGCTGGGGTGCAAGGGCCAAGCTGCCCTTCCCCGCAGGCTGCTGCGGGCAGGGTTCAGCCCTGCAGGCGGGATGCGTGTGCCTACCCTGTTACCCCTGCCTGTCATGCCATGGGTACACGGACAAGGGTCCTGTGTGTTACTGCCTGCAAAACTGAGTGTCAGAAATGCCGTGTGTACCAATACCACATGGGTCCCACGTCCCACGCGTGTGCAGGTCCCGTGGTGTTCGTGCATGCTGTGTGTGGATCACATCCTCTGCGTGCACCGCATGTCCGTGGCTTATGCCCCATGCAGATAGTACCCTGCACGTGTGTTTGGGTGAAGGGTGCATGTTACGCATGCCCCTTGTGTGCTGCAGGCAGCCTCTATGTTCATCCTGGCACGCATGCTGCAAACCAGCTCGGGTGTCCCGTGTGAGTTGCCAGCAAGCGCGCGCTCCCCGCGTGGGCA
>NW_008633982.1:0-1224 GCF_000691845.1 Merops nubicus
CTGGGAGTTCCTGTTGCTTTTGGGGGGGGAGTCCCCATTGCCCCAGGGAGTTCCCTGCCGCTTTTGGGGGTGTCCATACTGCCCCAGGGGTGTCCTTGCTGCTTTTTGGGGGGGTTCCTGTCATCCCTGGGTGTCTACACTGCTTCTGGGTTTTTTTTCTGTTGTTCTTGGGGGTCCTCACAGCCTCGGGGGTGGCCCCTGCTACCTTCAGGGGTCTACACTACCCCTGGGGTGTCTTGCTCTTCTTGGGGAGGGGGTGTCCCCCTTGCCCTGGGTGGGACCTCTACTACTCCCCAGGGGTCCCCGCTGCCCCTCGCTGTCACTACTGCCCAAAAAAGGAGGGGGTGTCCCCCTTGCCCTGGGTGGGACCTCTACTGCTCCCCAGGGGTCCCCGCTGCCCCTCGCTGTCCCTGCTGCCCAGTAACCCCGTGGCGGGGCTGCCGGGTGGGCACCCCACCACCTGCGCTGGGTGTCTCCTGCGCCTGACAAGGGGTCCCCCCGGGGTTGGGGTGACCTGCGGGGGTGTTAAGCCCCTGGCCCCCCCAGTGACATCACGGAGGAGGACCTGGAGGAAGCCGGAGTGCTGGAGCCTGGCCACAAGCGTGTCCTCCTGGAGAGCCTCCAGCCCCACAAGTAGCCTGGGGCTAGCAGTGGCCCTCAGCCCCTGGCCGGGCATCCCACGGCCGCACATCCCGGATCCCACGGCCACACGTCCTCCATCCACGTGTCCCACGGCCGCACATCCCGGATCCCGCGGCCACACGTCCTCGATCCCTGCAGCCCCCCGTCCCACATCCCACGGCTGAGCATCCCGGATCCTGCAGCTGCACATCCTGCTTCCCATGACCGAGCATCCTGGATCTTGTGTCTGAGCATCCTCCATCCATGGGTCCGGGGCTGCACATCCCAGATCCCGTGGCCACACATCCCACAGCCGAGCATCCCGGATCCCACAGCAGCACGTCCTGGATCCCGTGGCTGCACATCCCACATCCCACAAATGAGCATCTTGGATCTCGCAGCCAAACATCCTCCATCCATGTGTCCTGCGGCCACACATCCCAGATCCCAGGGCTGCTCGTCCTGGATCCCACAGCCACACATCCTGAATCGTGTGACTGCACATCCTGGATCTCACATCTGGACATCCCACATCTGCACGTCCCCTGGCTGTGCCTCCTGGATCCCCCATCCATCCATCCTGGATCCCGTGGCTGCTCATCC
>NW_008633983.1:0-313 GCF_000691845.1 Merops nubicus
CCCAAACTGGGTCCAACCCCCCCACCCAGAGCTGCCTGAGCCCGCCCGTGGTGGAGGCACAGCGGCCTGAAGTCCCTGCCAAACCCAGCGGTGATGGGGAAAGCTCAGGGGTGTCCTCCACCCTGGTGGCTCTCTGGAGGAAGGACAACTCCAGAGTCCAAGTGCCACAGCGACGGGGCAGTGACTCTAGCAGCAAAGGTTTGCTTTGTCACACGAAGTCTCCTTCTTGTTGTAATGGTTTGAAACCTGCTGCCCCTGGTGGGTGGAGATCTGAAACCCTAAACCAGGTACAGGCCTGAATGAAAGGGGTGCA
>NW_008633983.1:908-2421 GCF_000691845.1 Merops nubicus
AACTTTGGAGTGATCTAGATGGCACTGGCAGAACTTCCCCCTTCTCCTCAATAAGGCTGTTCAACCATGACATTATTTAGGGACCAGTCACTCGGTGCACTCCAGCAGGATGGTGCACCAGGTCTGCTTGGCAGGGCCACCTTCCCCACCTTCCCCTCCCACCATCAAGCACCCAACAAGATGATTCCTCACACCCTACATCACAGCACACACACCACCAGTGCAGCCCCTGCCCACTGGAACACCCACCCACCCTCCTGAGGAGCACCCACTTGCTCCTGCCACAAAATCTGGGAGGCTTTCCCAGCGTGTGGGAAGCACAGAGGGCACAGAGATAAAAGCAGAATAAGAAATTCAGAAAATCCCCTCCCACTATGACTGAAAATCCCAAATCCATGTCCCATGTTTCCCATTCCCCTGCCAATACCCTTGCTCTTTTCTGGTTCTAGGACTGTTTTCCACCCCGTGACTGTTTGACAGATCTACAGAAAGAGATAAAAAAACCTGTCTGATCCTACAAAGTGAAAAAACCCACCACCAGCCAAGTCCCAAGGGCACTGTCCACCTCCTCTCCCTCTGAAGTGACAGGGACATGGTGCTCTGGTCCCTCCGAGCTCCTAAAGCCCACACTGTCTCATTTGCCATTCCCCATGTCTTCCACAAAGAACTCTGGATTTACCTCAGGGATGGGGGTGCAGAAACCACACTGATTGCCTGCCCAAGCCTCTGACAAAGCAGGAGGGAGGATTCCCCAAGAAGTCCACACGTTTAAGTGTCCCTCAACTACTCCTGCCCACTTGTAGGCAGAGGCTCATGGGGGAAGAGAAGAGACAAGAAGGCTGGAGTGATGGGCAGCCTGCAGCTCCACCGAGGGTTCCCATCTCCAACCCTGCTGGCACTTGTCCCTTTCCTGTTGCACCACCTGCTCCTAGACCTGCATGACCCTGGGCTGCCTTTCCCACAAGCTGCTCACGTTGTTATTTACCCCTGTGCCTCCAGGAGCAGGAGCTGCTGGCACCAGGGGTTAAATACCCACAGCAGACAGTTCCACACCAGTGACTTGTTCTGGGGGTGTCTTCTAGTAGGTCAAAACTAGGAGGAGGGAAGACTCTGCTAGTCAGTGGAGACTGGGTTAGTGATCAGTTAAGAAGTTTGCATAGACCTAAGTCCACGGGCCCTGATGAGATGCACCAGAGAGTATTGAGAGAACTGGCTGATGTCATCACTCTACCCCGCTCCATCATCTTTGCTAGCTCGTGGCAAATGGGAGAGGTGCCTGAGGGCTGGAGGAAAGCCAGTGTCACTCCAGTCTTCAAACAGGTCAAGAAGGAGGATCCAGGAAACTACAGAGCAGTCAGCCTCACCTCCATCCTGGGAAAAATCATGGAGTGGCTCATTCTGGAGGTCATCTCTGAGCACATGGAGGAGAAGAAGGTTCTCAGGACTAGTCAGCATGGACTGACCAAGGGGAAATCATGCTTGGCTGATCTGATGGCATTCTGTGATGTGGTGA
>NW_008633984.1:0-11295 GCF_000691845.1 Merops nubicus
TGCCCCCCGGTCCCCCCTGGTGCCCTCCGCCCCGGGCTCCGTGCGGTTGCTGAGCCGGGCTGGCACCGCGGGGTCCGCTGGCTCCCGGTGGGTTTGTGTCGTGTGGGTTCACCCGGCTGCCCTCCGAAGTTTGGGGTACCCGCCGTGTCCCCACGCAGAATCTCACGTCTGTGGGCTGTGTGAGGATGGGCTGTGCATCTTCCCTCTGAACTCCCACCGGCTGCTCGTGTTCATTGCTCCCCAGCTCTTACAGAAGACGTATTGAGTAGTCATTCCTCGTTCATCTTTTCCAAGTCACTTGTGAGTTTACAGGCTCCTCTTCTTCAGCTGGTTTTTAATTTCTTTCTAGGCTCTTCCATTATTCACTGTTAATCATCTTTGTATCCTTCCTTTATACATTTTCTCTGTCATTTTTGTGTCTGGAGAAACAGCCCTGCTGACAGTATCCCAGAGACTGTGTCATTGATTTATATGGTGGCATAATGAAGTTTTCTCTCTCTTTCCCAATAGATCTCTTTGCCTTTTTGTCTAAGCTGGGTGCTATTAAAACACCGTTTATCTGATGGCCCTCTGTAATCTCTTGGTGTCATGATGCTCTCTTCACCATTTGTCTCTTTACCACATCAGTACTTACAGAGCACGGTTCCTGCTGTCTCTCTTTTAAATTGTCTCATTTTTACGAGATATTTACCCAAGAGAAAACCTTCCTCCTCATCCTGGGGTGGCTTGGTGCCTGCAGAAGCCTTTCAAAGCCATGCAGCTGAATGTGTTCAGAGCACCCAAACACTGTACCTGCTGGATCTCCCTCACCTGATGGCTTGCTGACACCTTAGAAAAACTCTTTCTAGATTTGTGTGTGTGTGTTTTTATTTTCCCAATATATGTTTGTTTGGGTTGTTTGGTTTAGTTTTTTAATTATCTGCCTAAGCTCTGTTGCAGTTTCAGTCTGGCCAGAACAGGTATCAGATGTACTGGTCTGTGTTTCCATAGATCTCCACTGGAATACTCTTAAAGCTTGACATTTGCTACCTTTAGGGTATTTGGTATTGAGGTAATGTCAGAGAACTGTCCATACTGATTCAGTTACTGCTGAAGTGAGAGATTCAGTTCATGCCAAGGGGGGTTTTTAAACCCTTGGGTGAATATTGTCTAATCTTGGCAATTTTTTAGTGTTTATTTTGTTGGCTTCCACAGTTGTTCTTACAGACAATTCAGAGAGAGATCTTTATCTCTGTACTTCATAGCTTGATGTTTCTGCCCTGGTGGCCCCTTGCCTTCAAAATTCCTCCATGATGAAGAGGAATGCACAGACTTTTTTTTCCCTCCCCACTTCTGCTCAGTCGTTGTTTTCCTTGAACCACTCCTTCCATACTTTGGTTTTCAACTGACCCTGCAGGTTCTGTCAGAACAGAGCGTGTATTATGGTCTTTCCCATGGATGCTTTTTATTGCTCTGATTCAGGAGGGTCTGCCCTCATTGTCAGAAGATTTTCTGGCTGATAAATAACAAGACCAAGCCCAGCAGCAGCAGTGAAGGGGCAGCAAGGGGGCTGTTGGTGGTCTCTTAGCTGGAAGCTGTAGCAGACACTCTGGGCTCAGGAGCTGTATTCATGAGGGCACAGTGGTGTGGTGCTGAGGATGAAGTCAGCTCTCGGGGCAGGAACCATAATTAAAAGAAATTATCTTCCTTTTCTGTCCTGCTCCCCAGCAGAGTGCGTCAGAACGGTATTCCCCAGGTTTCAGAGAACTCCTCAGAGTATAAAGGACAAGCTTCTCCTCTGAGTGTCCTTGGAAAATCCCATTTCTCAGTTTTCCTTCTGCTTTCTCTGCTGCTTTATTTAGGGTTTTGGGGTGATGCTTATCTCTGTCAAACAAACCCTAATTTAGCAGAGATTTCTTTCAGTGGTGGGGCTGGTGCAAACAGCCTCCTGTCCTCTGCTAATCCCACTGCCCCTTCACCCGTGCCAGTGCAACTCACGTTGAGCAGCAGGACAGGACAGATCTGAGCTAAAAACGACCTGGCAAACCCAGCCTTTCTTCTTGCCTGTCCTGAAACCTGCCTCAGTTCTGTGCTCCAGCTCTGCCTGATGCTGCCTTGGCACAGCTGAGGGAACAGGCTGTGGTTAGGTGGAAAATATAGTGATTTTTTGGGGGGGCAGGATCATGGTGATGCTTTCTGGCTGCCAAGGGCAGAGCTTCTAGAAAGTTGACAATGTTTTTAATTTTCTTTGTGGCATGCTTTAAACTTTCCAATTATTTGCTGAAGTGCAGGTGCCTGTGCCTGTTGTGTGTTGGGCTGTAGCTGGGGATGCAGATCTGTGCAGCACCATCCTGCTCCCTCAGTGCAGCCTGGGTGGGTAGCGCTGGGGGTGGGCAGCAGCTGTTCTGAACTCTCTGGTTGGACAGATTCCTTGCACCTGGCTCGTTCGTTGAACATCTTCCAGTCCCTGCTGTGCAGGAGGTGGCACAGCTCCAGGGCACAGCTCTCCTCGTGGTGTGTGCCAGTCTCATTTATCAGCTGTTTCAAAGGGAGACGAGTCTGGGTTCTGCATCAAAATAACAGCCTGTGAGCGTGTGCCTGGGGGCACGCCTTTGTTCTTGGGTGGGAATCAGGTCTTTGTGTGCAAACTGATCATTCTGTAACTTTTATAAGTTGTCTGCAGTTAGGAGTGTCATAATTCTGTGTAGCTTTTTGCTGGGAAATGATCACAAAGAAGTAAATTTGTCTTGGATGCCTCTTTGCAAGAGAGCGTGACTTGTGACGCACAGTGCGTGGTGCTCGTGCAGTGAGGATCTAACCCTAGCTGGCATCCACTGGCATTGCTTGGGAGCTGATTTCATTAAAGTTGACTAAAAAGCAACATTTTCAGTTTGTGAGGAAGCAGTTTTGGAGGGGAGGTGTGAAATATTTGAAAATTGGTAAATGCCAATTTTTTTTAAAAACAGAAAACCCCTTAGAAACATTTATAAATGGATATTCCAGAGTTTAGTGCTGGTTTCAGAGCACATCTGAAAGCTCCCAAGGGCTGGGACTCTAAGGTTTCGTGGCTTGGGTGGAGGATCTGAAGGTTTCCAGCCAAAGATTGGTGCTCAGACTCCCAAACTTCCAGGTGAACCCTATGCCATGGGTGGTAGGGGAACCTTGAGCCATGCTGCAAGATGGTTGCTTCAGGATTTCCCTTGTAGCAGAAAATCTGAAAACCTTGGTAGTTTGTGCTTGAGTGTAGTCTCTGAGGGTTTTCTGGCTTTCAGTAGTGGAGCCATGAATATAGAGGTAGTTAAAATTAGGGTTTCAAGCCTAAAATAGGTAAAAGAAATGTTTTAGGTCTTGTGCTTAGACACTGTCCTAGTAGCTGGCTGTAAAGGGAGCTCAGACTTTGCCTTGTAGGCCCCTTGGCACTGGAGGTGTTCAAAGTGAAAAGAGAAATTCCACTTCTGATGAGAGGTCAGCTGAAGGATAAGGGCTGAGCTGGAGTCACAAAATCCTGCTGCTTGCTCACTGTACAAGTTGGCTTTGATTGCTCACTGTACAAGTTGGCTTTGATGATCTTAATGATCTCCTGTCCCTAAATTCTATTTAGCAAAAGTAACTTTAAATTCAGTGTTCAAACCATTGTCAAAACTGTCTTCTACCTAACTCAGGCCTTGCTCTTCTGTCAGGGGTTACTTTGGGAAGGTGATGTCAATTCAAGTAGCAGTTGAGAGTGAAAATTCAAAAGATTAAAGGTGTTTTTGTAGCCCAAATTAAAAGGCATGTAGTTAGAAACTTGTGTACAGAGAAGTGTTTCCTTTCACCTGGTTTGGTTGGTGGCACATGAGCCATAGCACATCTGCTGCCATGTCTGTCCTCCTAAGCTGCCTTCTAAGCAGAGTCTAGCAGGGGCTATGGAGATGCTGAGGAAACTGGAGCTTCTCTGTGACCAGGAAGGGCTGAGGGACCTGGGGCTGTTCAGCCTGGAGAAGAGAAGCCTGAGAGGGGATCTGATCAGTGCTGATCAACATCTAAAGGGCAGGGGTCAAGAGGGTGGGGCCAGACTCTTGTTAGTGGTGTCCAGCAACAGGACAAGGGGCCATGGGCACCAACTGGAACACAGGGGGTTCCATCTAAACATAAGGGAAAAACTTCTTTACTAGCTGAGGTGGGATGCTCCAGTTCTTGGTGTTTTTTTGTCTGCTCTTCCCTGCCTTCAGGTTCTGAAATCTTCACTGATTTCTACCTCCTGCTGTTTGAGGGTTGTGTTCTCCCTTCTGACCATCTTCCATCTTTTTATAGCTTTGGAGAGGACCATGAAATGTGCTGGTGATGTTTCTCATTGAAACCTTAGATGAGGCACAAATGAGGACTCAGATCTGAGAGCTTTCTGGAGCCCACTGTTGCATGTGGGTGGTTTACTCAAGCTGGACTGGCTGACACTGGGCTCCAGAAGACTCCCAGCACAGGTCTTTGGTGGCTGAGAGATCCCTGGCATGGTGTTCAGCTTTCTCCATGCCCAGTGGTGCAGTTCAGGGATCAGAGGTTTTCACATGGAGCGTTGCTCTCCCAGGTGGTACTGCCAGGAGAGCCTCTTCTCCCTCAGTGTGCTCTGTAGTCCTGGCTGTCCCTGAGCTCTCTGGCATCTTCCTTGCTTTCCAGGTGGAACCAGGTGTGCAACCACTGGGACCTGCTTCTGAAGGACATGAAAATTTCCCTCCCAAAAATGTGATCACAGACCAAGAGAGCAGCCAACAGATAGAGCAGCTGGTGAGTTGTGAACCTGGCTTTGGGTTGAAGGAGTGCTATACATTTTTCTTGGGGTTTTCACCCCATGCAGTCCAGGCAGAGATCTGGGGGACTGAAGTCTTTTGAGTTGTAGCTGTTTGGCAAATGTGGAAAGCTTGGAGAATTGGTGGGAAAACCATGGAGGGTGTTGCTGCCCCCAGGTACTAGGCTGGCAGGAGAATATGTCACACTGAAATGGGAGGGAAATGCAGCAGTAGACATTGTGCAGTGTCTGATTTGATCTTGTTTGAACTGGGAGCAAACAGGGCTGACCTGGGACAGATGCCCTGTGAGGAATAGGTCCCTTGTGCATTATTCCAGCAAACCTGGACAGTTCACAGTGAGGTTTAGCAGTTCCCATCTAACTGAGGAGCCAAGAGTAGTGGTAGTGAGCAACTGCAGATGAAGGTACACGAGCACAAGATGTCTGTTGCCTGTTAAATGTCATCTGGATTAGAATAGGAGCTAAGATAGCACAGCTGATGTTTCAAGCTGAATATTTTGCACAGCTCTGTCTTTCTGTCCCTCACATCCTGCCCCCCAAACTATTCTATACAAAGAGGAACAGTCTGTGCAAATGGGAGACAGAGAACTATTTCCAGAAGGTGAAAGGCTTAGGGAATAACTGTTTCATTTGAAATCCTTCTGTTTTACTTTGCTTTTTTAAAAAAAAATTAAAAATGAAAAAAGAAAAAAAGAAAGAGATCTCTCTTGGTTTCTATATTGTTTGTGTTTCTTAAGAAAGTGAAAATGGCTAATCCAGCATTGGGGCTGAGAAAGCTGGGTTTGAATTTCTTCTGCATTGTAAGAACGTGGACTTGCTGATTTACTTATGGTTGTCTCATGCAGGAGTTTGAACTCAAGAAAAAACGCAAAAAATGTGAAAACCTTGAGCATGAAGTGAGGAAAAAGCATAAAAGATGCAAAGAACTGGTAAGTGTTCTTGTTGCTTACTGTTGTGAGCATAATGGTGGAAGAGAAGCTAGGTTGTGGCGTGCCTCTCTTGGATTCTCTTCAGTTTGTCTCGATAAGGAACCACCAGTCAGTCTCTTAGTTTGAACAGTGTCACAAATTTGGGGATGAAATTGTTTTATTTACTCTTTCAGCCATCTGTGGGTTGACTATAGCTACGTAAATCATTGGCTAAAACTCAGTGGGCTTCCCTGGTTTGAGGAGATATTTACCCATTTCCACATGCCCTCTAAACAAATATCAAAAGACTTCTGCATCTTGAGATGGTAGTTACCCAAACCCACAGGCATTTTCTTGTGCTTCTTAGTTGTTGGATGAAGTCTTGCCTCTGGTTAATGTCATGGAGGTTTCACAGGCCATACCACAGCCCCTGGATTTCTCCCATTTCTGCTTTGCTGAGGAACGTGGTGTCATTAGTGACTATGACAGTGTGTAGGTTCACCCAGGGGGCTTCCCTTCTGAGGAGATGTTTTATGTCTCACTCAAATCTCAGCTCAGCTCTGATGCATAGCCTGGGCCCAGATGCAGTTCATAGTGCATATCTCAGCCTCATTGTCTGGGTTACAATGGGAAGATGAAGGAATAAGTAAGGAATAAGTTTGTTCAAATAAGTTTGTGCAATTATACAACTGTTAAATTCCTCTAATGCTCTACAAAGTTGCTGCAGATGGACTGGACCTACCAAATTCAGTCATTGTCTCTCCATATGTCCATGGTCTCCTGCCTGCTCAGGGACAGTGTTGCCTCAGGCAGGAAGATGGCTGGCTGATGTTGCTTTCTTAACTCCAGCCTGAACCCTGGTTTAAAACTCTTGAGTTTGCACTCTAGAACTGTCTTCAGCATCATCCTTCCAAAATCCTTTTTTCTTCCTTAGCTGAAATTTGTCAAGAAGACTCTGATCTTGAACCAAGACTGAAACTTGATGAACTGTTGTAGGTGGAGATGGAGTTCTAGACAGCAGCACATAAATAATGTGACACTGCAGCTGTGAAGTAGGCAAGGAAATGTCTTTCTCATTCTGGGCTTTGAGGCTACGTAAATGGGAAAAGAAACTTCAGAGATCATCTGGAGCACAGCTGGCATCTGCTTGAGCAGTGCTGCACGCTGTGGCTTCCACCCCTCAGGCAGCATCCCAGCAGCACCCTGCACCATCTGTCAGCAGAAGCACTGGAGCTGCTCTGCAGGAGAATTTGGGGGATTTAGTCTGAGGGCCTTGGTGCAGTAACCCCTGCTCTCTCTGGACAGGAGATCCAGCTGCAGGAGGTACAGAGTGAAAATGCACGACTGGCTGAAGAGAACCTGCACCTGAATGAGAAGGCTGGATGGGCAGGACAGGTAAAACACAGGGTCATTGTCAGATGGAGCATCAGCTTCTGGAAAACTTTGCTGAGAGGAGCTTGTTGGCATGCTGGCTTTTCAAGCTGCCAGCTGAGTGTGCCCATCTCTGTCCCTCAGTCCTGTGTGCCCCTTGGTAACTGCAAGCAGAGAGATAACTGCCCTGGCTTTGTTACAGAGTTCCCCAAGACTTGAGCGAGATGCTTTGTCCTTACTGAAGTTCACTCTTGCTTTCCCTGTGGTAATTTGTTGATAGTTTATAACCAAAGCTGGAGAGTGGTGGGTGGGGAGCAGAGCAGAACCCATCACTGCAAGTGATGCAAGTGGATCGTGTGTTTGAACTCCTCAGTCACTTCTAAATTTTTTGCTGTGCTTGAGAAAGGGTTTTGGTGACTAATCATGAGGCAGGGCAGGAAACTGCCTCTGCCATTGAGAGCTGCCCTTGCCAAATGGAAAACCCAGAGCCTTCAGGTCTTGGGAGAAAGGCAGGATACTTGCATTGTTCAGTTTGCAGAGCACATTTCAAGGGAGGGTGGTTGCACCTCGGAGAGTTGTGTTTGAGGAGCATATTGCATGTGAGGGTGGTGGAAGAGTCCAGTGAAGATCCTCCATGGATCTGTTCCCAGCTCCTTCTCTGGGCAAATGTAATGCATGAGAGTGAGAAAGTCACTGGTCTGTCTTGTGTGTCAGTGTTACCACCACACATAAGGCTTCCCACATATTTAATGGCCATTAGTTCTAAATGGAAATGTTTGTCTTTGCTTGCTAACCTGAAATTTTAATAGTTCTCAAGCTGTAGTGCAAAATGTGTTGCTGGAATTTCCTGTAGTAAGTGGAGGAGGTAAACATGATGGCAGCACACCCCTGAACTTTCTCCACTCTTCTCTGTAGAAGAATTTTTAATCCTACCATCCTGGATTAAAAATGTTTGTAGGCCTTTGTGCTTTTTTTCATCTCTCTTTAGTATGCAGCCTGTTCACATCCCAGTCCCTTCCTCTTTGCAAATGGGGAGGGCAGGCGAGTCTGGTGGGAGAAGCAGCATGAGCAAATAAAGTCCTCAGTCATCACACTGAAGACCTGTGCAGATGCTTGTGTATGTGTTTTGAGTAAAAGCAAGTGGGAGAGGAGGTATCAAGTAGAAAGCAGGTCTGCAAAACAACCTGTTGAGATACAGACATAAATTGCCCTCGTTTATTTGTACAAGGATACATATGGGTGCCTGTGCTAACAGCAAATCCTCCCTCTTCAGGTTGAATCTGAGAATGCTGACCTGAAATTACAGGTGGTTTTGGTTACCAAGGAACGGGATTCAGTAATTCAGACGAATCAAGGACTCCAAACCAAGCTGGAGAATCTAGAGCAGGTGCTGAAGGTCAGTAGGATCCACAGGGCTGGAAGGACTGTCCAGACACTTTGTGCTTTTGGATGGCACATGTTGTCTCTTTGCTTTTTTTTTGTCCATTCTTTTGTCTTTGTGCTTCTGTTGGAAATTCTGCTTAATTCTGCTTCTCTGGGGTCCTGCAACACAGCCTGCCAAAGTGGGCAATCAGGGCTGCTTTAGGAAGGCTGCTTCAGGGGTTTGGCTGGGAGGGGAAGTAAGGTGACCATCACTGAAGGAAGGATTTTCTTTGGCTCTGTTGCTCTGGCTTGTGATGAGAGTTCCCTGCTTTCTCCTCTGTTTAATGATGCCGTGCAATACAGGCCATGCTTTGACTCCATGGCCCGTGGTAGGACACAGGATGATATTTCAGTACTGTCACCCCTCAGCTCTCTGTGAATTGTTCTGCAGCACATGAGAAATGTGGCGGAGCGAAGGCAGCAGCTGGAAGTGGAGCACAAGGAAGCACTGCTAGTCCTGCAGGAGAAGCAGGAGGAGGTCAGGCGCTTGCAGCAGGTATGTTCTGTGGGAGAGTGTCCACATTGTCCTCTCTGAATCCATGGGAGGAAGTGATGGGACTCCTGCACCTTGTTTCCTTGGAAGCACGGGGTGTGTGAGTGTACAGGACAAAGCAAACCAAGAGTGTCTGCATATAGGTGACCTCTGCTCCCTGAGCAAAGTGAAGGGCTCTTCTCAGGGATGGCAGTTCTGATCTCTCACTGCTCTTTGTCCAAACATACTTTGAGTCTATACAGTGTTTTAATTCTAAAATGATCAAGCAAAGTGGTGGTGATAGCACAAGAGAACTTAGGTATGCTGCTTTCTTATTTACTACATTTCTCACTCACTTGTAGGCTCAGGCAGAGGCAAAAAGAGAACATGAAGGAGCAGTACAGCTTCTAGAGGTAAGACAGAAAACAAGATGGATTCGTGGCTGTACATTTGGTATCTTCTGTTCTTAATGCCAGATTTCTTGATGCCCTGGGTTTTGTTTGTTCTTAAGTAAAATGCTTTAACATCTTGATTGAATGCAACATGTTGCTGTTGTGGACAAGTATCAGTTGTGCTGCCTGAGTAGTCTCTGGGGTCACAATTTTTGGGGACAAAATCCTGGCCTGCTCAGTCCTCAGGCTACTTCTTTCAGATCGTGCCCAACAGCTTTCAGGGATGTTTTAAATAGCCCACCCCACATCTGCCTGCTCCATTTTCCAGGGTCATCTGCAGGGAGGAAGAATACTTGCATCCATGTGATTTGAAGTTTATTTTGTGTATGCATGCTTTATGCTTTTTATTAGGGGTCACAAAGGAGAAATGTGGCCTTTACCTGAGCATAACAAGTGGTGAAGTTTGAGGCAGCTCCCTTGTCCCATTTGCTAAGCTGGGGCCAGCTCTGATGCCTGCACAGAACACTCTTTGCCATGGTGGCAGACAGCTTAAGGATGTAGCCTGGCAGATGTGATGAGCCCTGTTTGGTTTTGATTTGGAGAAACCCTTGGCTGTGGATTCCTGGAGCTGCAAAGGCAAAGCACCAAAGCCTGGAACTTGATGTTGTGATTTAGAGGCTGCTGGAGAGTTGGGTTAGGTGTGATGGCAAATGGGGCAGCTTCTGCTCAAAGCCTGTTGTGATTTGGAGGCCCTCAAAAAGTACCTGGTTTTCTTATTCATGAATTTGGTATGTGGGGATTTGGCTTTTGTTTAGCAAACAGATGCTTCTGGGGACGAGGTGGCAATCTCAGGGTGGAACAGGGCAGACACTGCAAGTCAGTGAGAAAATGATGTCACTCAAACTGAGGGTTGGGTTATCTTTGGCAGACTGTTGGTTTTTGGCTAGTGTAACAGCTGATGTGGTTTTTTATCTCTTTTTGCTTTTCTTCTGGCTACCAGAATACTTTGGATTGCATGCAGGTATTGCTATAATCCTGTCAAACAGGATGGATTTTCTCCTCTGTCCTGACTTTGACAGTTGCTTGATGTTCTTGTTTTAACTCTGGAAAAGATTGCAAGAGTGTCATCTTCAAGAAATAAATGTAATTAAAGGAGCTACCACTATGAGTTGGATGGAGCAGCTGCTTTTCTGCTTATATGCTTTGCTTTCTTGACCAATTAGAACTAGGAGCTATGGGATTTTTTTTTGGCATTTACAGATTTCTGGAATAATCCAGCTCTGCACCTTTTCCACGTGTCACATACATTTAAAGGTCTTTTTCAAGCTACTTGCAGTCCAAGAGTGAAGTGTTTACTCCAAAACCCAAAAGCAATGGTGCTATCATTGCAAATGAAAGTGTTGTGGAGAAGATGAGAGGTCTTGCTGGCTTTGCAATCAGCTGGAAGATGGGAAGCAGAGATTGTGAACAATAGTTTTCACAGACGAGATAATAATGGATGAAGTTGTAGTCTGGGAGTTGTGCTAGCTGGCCTAGTCACAAGTGATTTGGAGAGAAGCTTTTTATGGAAGTGACAGGTTCTGTAGCTGATAGAAAACTGCTTTCAACAGTCCCCTTCAGATCTACCTGCAAAAAGCTGTGAGAAGATCTCCTGAGTGAGAGGGAAGTTAAATGACAGGTTAGGCTGGCTGTGCAGAGGCATGCACATGGAGGAGAGGCAGCCCAGTGGTGGGCTCTCACTTGCCCACTGTGGCAGGAAATCCAGCACTTGGAGGAGGGTGAGCTTTTTAAAATGTCAGCCTAATTCACAAATCTGGTCAAAAAGGCAAGTCCAGCGTTGGGAACTTTTAGGAAAGGACTTGGCAACAGCCCAAGGACATTTTTAGGGTATGTAGAAGTAGCACCCACATCTACGTGGAGGTATGGATCTTCCTTTAATCCTCTTGGCATTAGCCCTGCTTTCAGCAG
>NW_008633984.1:11326-21146 GCF_000691845.1 Merops nubicus
AGCAAAACCATGATCCTCTAATCTCAAAAAAATCATGGAGAAAGGTAACAAGGAACAGCTGGGTGGGGAATGTCATCTGTAGAAGAGTAATAGAGCAGCTAAGGAGGAGACAGGGCTGAGCTGGTGGTGGTTGGGTCTAGCTTGGTGTGGAAAATCAGAGTAAGTTCCTGAACTGGTGGTTGAACTGCCCCTGCCAAGCTCTGCTCCCTGCTCTTGCAGCCTCTTCTGAGCAACTCTCAGCTGGAGTGAAGCTTCTCTTTCTCCCTCTTTTGGGCTGCACATAGACACAAAAGTCTCCTCTCTCTTCTGTGCCTGAGGCTTGGTTCCCACTGGTTCCCTGCAGCTCCTGGCTGTGTCCTTAGGCTCCTCTTCCTTCTCCCCCTGCCTCCCAGCACTGCCCTGGAAACTTGCTGCTTGCCCAGCTGTGTGTGGACCTCTGGAAGTACGTGTTGTGTATGATGTGGTGGGAATACTTCAGGGGTGTTTCTACATTGTTTTGAATAACACAAGATCAAAAAGACTCTTGACTAATTAGGTATCTCAGAATTAAACTGTGGATTATCCAGACTGTTGGCTTGGCCACCAGTATAAATGGATTTAAACTGTGATTAATGAATTCACAGAGCCAAGGTACTGTTATGACACTATTAAACACAATATCCAGATGCATCTTCTGGCTTGGGTCTCTAGACAAGATGGGACAACCCTCTGTGGTCCTGCAGTCATTCTGTACCTGTGTCTTGTTGTAGGCTTGTCCAAAGATGGGACTGGGGACAGATGTTGGTCTAGAGGAAGCCCGACTTTGATGCAGTGCAACTGTTCTTACTGTTGGTGGTTTCTTTTCTCTATTAAGATGTAATGCATAGGGGAGAAGCATTTATGTGAAAAGTTTTAACTGTAAGTAAATTCAGACACTGGCAGAGGAGTCCTGTCCAGCATGATTTAGTGAACAAGGACTTGACTCTGAGCAAGTGGAGAATGTGGACACTGCTGGCAGTTACTCCTAGCATCTGATAATCTCTTTCCATTCAGAGGCAGTTGCTTCTTGCCAAACTTCAGAGACTCCACCAGGCTTCACTTTAAAGACTGAGAGCACCCAGCTAGCTGTGAAGGAAACAAGTGATCAACTGACATCTTTAAAACAGATATGTCACAATAAAATAAAAAAGCATGCACCCTTGTAAGTTGGTAGGAAGTGGGCTAGAGAGATTTTTGTGGTGAGACCAGAAAGAAAGCTTTTTCCAGGTCTGAAGAGTTATTTTTAGAGCTGCCTAAACCCCAGACTTTCCATCTCACATAACATTTCAAGGCATGATTCATTTTTTTAAGTTGGAAGGAGAAAAAGACACTTCAAGAACATTCTGTAGAATGGAAAATTTTGAGTAGCACAATGCAATCATCTGTTTTGATGCATCTTACCTAAGCCAAACCATGAGATGAGTGACTACAAAGCCTGGCATGGTCTCAGCCCAAAGAGAAAACAGGGGATAAATGTCATCTCCTGCAAGGCAGAGCCTGGACCTCAGCTGGGTGCCAGATGAAATATTGTCTGCATTAATTCAGCTGAAGAGCTGCTGATTAGATGATCTGTTCACACTCAGCACTAATGCTTCTTGCTTATGTGTTACCTGAGGTGCCTGAGTGGGGTCTACACAGGATACCTGCCTGGGCTGTTGCATGGTGGAAGGGTGAGAAGAGGGAGAGGAGCAGTTGCACTCTCCTGGGAATTGATGTGCCTACAACTAGAGGGTGTGTGAGGATGTGGAAGGACAGCCAGGACTCAGCAGTATTTTGGAATGGGAAGCTCTAGAGGGGGTAGAAAGAGAATACTAGAACATACAGATGGTTTTCTAGTAGGAATGTGTCCTTGCCTTTCTCTAGCATTTCCCCAAGGTTCCCCTGCATCTCATCTTGCTGAGATGTAGCTTTCCTGGAGCAAGTCACCCATGTAGGACCTGGTGGTGAAGCGTGTGGACTGCCCACATCAAATAAATGTTCTGCAGCACAAGCCAGGGTGCTGATGGTCTCTCCCCTTCTAGTGCCTGGAGGAGCCAAGATCTGGAGGCACAGCTGGGAGTCTGGTTCAGAATGGTGGGGAGGCCAGGGTAGAGTCTGGGAGCTTGCTGGAGCCTCTGGAGTGATGGACAAGATAGCATTGGGAGAGTGATTCCTTGTGGAGATGTGATTTTGATGCTCCAATAAATATGCAAAACATTTTCAATCTTTTTTTTCAAGGCTTCTTTGTCTTTGACTTATCTCATCTGGTCTTGTGCAGAGCTTGGGTAGGATGTTGAAGTTCAAACCCAGCATTTCAAGGAAAATTCCTAATTAAGCTCTTAGTCAGTCTCTTCATAGGTGATGAGTCTCAGGTTTTCAAAGATCCTATAGGTGCAGAGCTGCCAATTCCTAGTGACCATTCCTGGGCAGGGCACACCTTTAGGTTCTTGGAGTGTGAGACCCACAGAAAAGATGCAACAAAGACAAATGCTGTTTGGAGCCTGGCTGGTGGCTTTGATGTGGGTTTGTGCTTCATCTTGTGTCTCTCCTGTCAGGCCCGGGTGAAGGATCTAGAAGACCAGTGTCGCAGCCAAACAGAGCAGTTCAGCCTTCTGTCCCAGGAGCTCAAACAATTCCGGCTTCAGACAGGAAAAATTGACCTCCTCACCTCCACACTGGTGACTTCTGAGCTTCCTCTTGCTCTGTGCAGCTCTGCCCCACAGCCCCACTGGGAGAAGGGTAATTGCTGGAGACGCCTGCGAGGGTTCTGACAAATGAGTTGTTACTCCTGTAAATGGAAGGGTGTAAAGGAAATAATGCACCTCTTTGGTTAACTTTTGGAATCTCTGTCTCTTTATCTGTTGTAAATACCGTTGGTTCATCCTGTAGCCATCAAGAGAACTTGGTATTTCCCTGACCAAAGAGAGCCCAGGGTCCCCAGTCCTTGGCACTGTTAAATGAGTCACATTTTTAGAGACTCGGGCTGCTCTAGAGGGTGGTTGCTCACTGTGGTTCTCACTGCTGGTCTTGTATTCTGCCTGTGGCTAAAAGTAATAGATTTTTTTCTTGCAGAATCGACTGTTGCTGGATTGCCTGCTCACCAGAGCACAAAGAAGGTTCACAATGAGGAGGCTGATCAGCTGGAGTCATCACAGCGGGGGCCTGATGCCACTGTTGGCTCCCCAGTCGCTGCTGCCCATTCTCAGAAACCAGCCAAGAAACTGGAATCTCAGTCAAACTCTTCAAAATCAGAATCCATGCAGAACAGTCCCAAATCCTGCCCCACTCCAGAGGTCAGTATGGGAGTCCCCTCAGTGGCCTGTGCCTTCTGGCCACGAAGAAATAAATGCATTCCATTCCCTCCTGCATGCCTGAAGAAAATGGGGGGGGAAAGAAGAGAAAAGCTGTAGGAATAACTTGAAAAGGCCTTGGATGCCTGTGTCTGTAGAAGGAGTGCTGGGAGCTTGGAGAAGGAGAGAGTTAGGGATGTTGATTGGTGGGAAGTGTGGGAAAGCTCTTTCTAAGCTTCTTTTTGACATCTCAGCTACCATTAAAACACACAAAGGCCACAAAGTGTTACTTTCAGCATGCTGAAGCACTGTGTCCAGACTATTTTTGGACTTGGAAGTGTAGATGAGGGGTCAAACTTCTTTGCTGGTGCTTTGAGGTATTAAAATTTTACTTGATGAGAGAAGCCACGGAAAGGTGCTGAGTTTGTGCTAGCAGAGGGATGAAATTAATGGGCTTTGCTTGTTTGTGTCACCAAGATTTCACAGATGGTTGTTGGTCTTTTTCCCAGGAGCTTTTTTGTAGTGTTGTAGGGTTCACTTCAGCAGTCTTCCATACTCTGCTGTACATTATTTGATGTGACAATTTAAGGTCAAGTAGTGCTGTGAGTGGGGCTGGGTGTGATGGGATGGGAGGTAGCTTCTGCCCTTTTGGTCATGGCTTTGCCTAGGTGAGGCTCTAAGCTCATCAAGAGTGATCTCCCACCTCAGTGGGAACCTGTCCCAAGGCTGCATCACCCACCCAGGCAAGGAGTTTTTTTTAATATCTGATTGGAACCCCTGAAGCTGCAGCTTGGAGCTGTTGCCTCTTATTACTACCTCTTCACTCTTCCAGATGGTCTTCAGCTCAGTGACCAGACTGGCACCATACATGTGCTTAGAGGACTTGTTCACTGATGTCCAGACCCTTAGAGTATTTCTTTACCACTCCTTCATCTCTGTTTTTCAGGTGGACACTGCAAGTGAAATGGAAGAACTGGATGTTGACAGCATCTCTCTAATGCCAGAGCCAAGCAGCCAAGGTCCTGCAAAGCTCCAGGTGTTCTTAGCTCGATACAGGTACTGGGGCATTTCCTGTGGTCTGGGAGGGCAGACAGGTTGCCTCAGAGCTGCCTACTTCACCCTCTTCTCTAGGAGTCACCACTGTTAGGGGTGGATATTGGGCTAGACCATGTATACTATTCCTCCATGGGATTTTTGAAGACCGGTTGTTTCCTGCAGAAGCAAATCCAGTGTGCTCAGCTTAAGAAAACCAGAGTGAGCTCATTAGTTATTTAGTGAACTGCACTGTGTGGAACTTTTTTAATATGATATAGGGTGGAAAATGGAGTTTGAACTGACACGTTCCTTGAAACATCCTGATTTTTCCAGAACAGTCCAAGAAATTTTCTCCAGATCTTACTGCAACAATTAAGAAACTTTCAGCCCAGAATTCTTGAAGGTTTTGGCCAAAACCTTTCTGTCTGTAATTTTAAATGGGCCAAAAAATGCCCAGAATAAACCCAGATTTTTCTGATAACTGTTGCTGTGCACGGAGCCATCATGGTCAAACCCAAATCACTATTTACAGTTCAAAGACTATTAACATATCCTTCAGCTTTTACACTGGGGTGATTCTGTGCTTGTGAGAAGAAGATCAAATGTGATCTGTGTCTTCCTGTCAGTCTTGGGCCTGTGAGGTCTCTCTTGGCTTGTAGAGAGGTTGACATTGCTTTGGCATGTTGAAATCCTTTTTAAAGACTAAAGAGCAGGAATTGGCAGTAGGTGCTTGCAAAGATAACACTTTTTCATGAGGCATTTTACTGTAATACAGGCCCTCAGGGATCCCTGGGTAGGCAAGTTAGAGCTGCCTGGAGTCCAAATCTTATCCCAAATGCATGTATTATTTTCATGCTAGTGAAGCTTTTGGACTAGGGTTTAAAATGTGGAGGTACAGCACTGGGAGTTTATAGTTGGCATCCTGAGGGCTGGATGATTACAAAGGAAAGTGCTAGAACTCCCCCTTTTTTTTCCACTGATGTAACATCTTGCACAGATCAGCTCATTCTTAGGGTTTTAAACATGGGACTTTTGAGATTCTGTGCTGTGCTTGTCCATGACAATCATAGGGCAAGTGAAGTGTATCTTAGAAGTTTGGAGCATTTTTGATATTTTTGGGGGGCAAAATTAATAAATGAATGAAATGTCGAAAGCTGTCAACATAAAATAGTTAAGGGTGTAGATGTATTTAAGGATGTCTGATTTAGAAATGCAGAATCCTGCAGCTTACCTGCCTGGAACACTCAAACACAGCAGGCACTTGGGTATTTCAAACCTTTTCTTAAATGCTTTCTAGAGTCACTCAGTCTGTTCCTTCAGACATTACAGGATATCTGTTTTGCTACTCAGAAAATTATTCCTAGCTGCTATTTGAGCATGGAGCAACATGTTATTAGCCACATATAAAATTTTTAAACTAGAGTCTTAACATTTGTCTGTGGAATTTGCTGCTTGCAAACACTGGATGCAGTCACAGAGAATTGTAAGCTGATCTCACTTCATGGCTTGAATATGTTGCTGTGAAAGTTCCTGTACAAAGCAAGTCTTCCTATTGTAAATATTTCAGCTATAACCCTTTTGATGGACCTAATGAAAATCCAGAGGCAGAGCTTCCACTGACTGCAGGAGAATATATTTACATCTATGGAGACATGGATGAAGATGGCTTCTTTGAAGGTGTGTTTTAGTGGAGTGAAATGTGACTGAACTGCTGTGCAGATTGAGCTCTTAAAAAAAAAAAGTGAAATTGGGTGAACCTTGAAACCTCAAGATAAAGGCTTTCTGCCCAAAGTTAGTTTGTTAGAAGCAAGAACTCTTTTTCTGTTCTAAAATAAGGGTTTATTTATGTCATGATTATGTTAAGCTTAAACCAGGAAATCCTGGTTTAGTGATTTCAGTCAGTTTTGCCACTGCTTTCAGCAGGGGTTCCAGGTTTTATCCCTATAGGGTTCCTCCCTAGCCGTGGAGAGGAACATGTTCAGCCCTGGGCTCCTTCTGGAGATGGTCTGTTCCCTCTTTCCTGTGACTGCACAGTGAGCCAAGCACTGTAGGCTGCTGATGGTCTCAATTACCTCTTGCTCTTTTGGCAGGGTAGGGTGTAAGACAAGTAGTCTAAATTACAGTTGTTATCGTGTTTGGTGTCATACCATGTGTTTCTCTTGGCACCTTTGAAAACATGATCCTGGTTGACTAATAGGCAGGTGGAATTGAAACCGAGAATTGTGGACTGTACATTTGTGATTAAATTTCTTTTTGGAGCTGGCTTAATGGGATGAAGGATCCTAATTTACTGAGGTGCTTTGCAAGAGCTGAGGCAAATGCATGCCGTGTTGCACTGCTTGCTCTTTGAGTGTTCTGCCTCTTTCTTTCTATTTCTAAGCTTCTCATGTATTTATTTGTTTGTTTGTTTATTGTTTAAAGAATAAAAAGGTTATTCTTTACTAACATTTTCTGCTTTCCCTGCTTTCAATTGATTTGCTGTAGGTAGAATTTGAAAGGGGAAAGTAAGTACAGTCCCTCCACACTGCTCATCTGACTGTGATCTGATGGTCCTTGCACGTACCAAGAGTGTTGTGGTATCAGTTGTCCCCGTGGGTCCTTTTGGGACATCTTTGTTACAGAAGCTAGTGTAACAAAGGAGGGAGCTAAAAAGAAGGCGAGAGCTGAATACAGAGCTGGAAAGATGGACTTTCTTGAGGAAATACTGCAACCCCCAAACCTCTATGGCTGGGAGAAGATGTAAAATCATCAATCTGCGTAGTTTGGGAAGGCTAGAAAAAAACACTGAAGTTAGTGAAAGAGCAGTGGTGAGGAGCAGTAGGATCATGAAGAAGGAAAAACTGTTAAGCTAATTACACAAAAGAACTTTGTAGCTAAGTTGGCTCTGGAGTGTGTGGAGCAGTAGGTCTTCTCACTATGACCATTAGGATGGCACTAGGACATGCAGGGCAGTTTGCCAGGAGCAACCCCCCAGAGGGGTTTTTGTCATTCTTGACCGCAGTGCGGTTAGAGCCTAGGGTAGGTGCTGTCACATTGTCTTCTCAGACGGGTGGAAGGCTGGACGGTAGGTGCAGTGGTAACAGGTCTCCTGTTTTTTGTTTAGGGGAGCTGATGGATGGCCGGCGAGGGCTGGTCCCCTCCAATTTTGTTGAGCGAGTTTCAGATGATGACCTCATGACGTTTCTGCCTTCGGAGCTGAATGATCTCACCCATAGTTCATACCAGGAGAAAAGTTTTGTCAGTGCGAGCACCAGCAGTGGAGATAAGAGTGATTTCTCCATTGAAGAGAGTAGCATCAGTCCATTGGCCAGTAGAGCAGAAGGAGACCAGGAGGAGCCCGTTAGTCATACAGCAGTGCCTTACCCGAGAAAACTGACTTTGATCAAGCAGCTTGCCAGAAGCATAGTTGTAGGCTGGGAACCACCTCTTTTGCCAGCTGGCTGCCCAGACATCCAAAGCTACAACATCTACGTGGACGACGAGTTACGTCAGAACGTGAAGAGCGGCCTCCAGAGCAAGGCAGTGATCGAGAGGCTGGATGTGAAGAGCCAGACGTACCGCGTGGCCGTGCAGGCCCTGACCGAGCGGGGCGGCTCCGACAAGCTGCGCTGCACCTTGGTGGTGGGCCAAGAGCTGGGGATAGCCCCCACCATGCTGAAGGTCAGGAACGTCACTGCCACGTCAGCAGAGGTGACGTGGCTGCCCTCCAACAGCAATTACAGCCACGCGGTTTATCTCAATGGGGTGGAGTGTGACATAACAAAACCTGGGGTCTACTGGTACAGCTTCCACAACCTGCAGCCCAGCTCTCGGTACGTTGCCAAGCTGGAGGCCCGGCCCTTGAGAACGCCTTGGGAGGAGGTCCCAGAGGGGCAGGAGCAGAACTCAGCTGAGATACACTTCTCCACCCCGCTGGCAGGTATCAGAGCAGTCGTGCCCATCGCATGGAGGGCTTGGAGCAGCGTGCTCTGGCCTCGCTTTGCCACCGAGCCTTGGGGAGAAGGGAAGCAGGGTTTGTTAGGTCCCAAAGCTTTGAGATGCTGTACTGTTTTGTCTTAATGTTTTTCTGCTTTTATTTTAAAAAATGTTTTATCTCTTTTGTTTTCGTTTGCTCTGGGAAGACCTCCCTTTTTGCTGGTTTGAGCAGCATGCCTCTTGGGGCATGGAAGATCTGGTTTGCCATGACCTTGCTCTAAGGGTCGCTGCATCTTGGCCTCAGCTACTTTTGCAAAGTTCTGTTTTCTGTGCATTAAAGCTTTCAGAGAACAAGAGCACCTTGTTTTCTCTGGGTCTGTGTATCATTGCCCAAGACTAGCTTGGCTATCCTAGTACAGTTGTGCAGTGGCAAGTCTGGCGTGGGAGTTTTCTCTTTGGTTCTAACCAGAGTTTGGGTTAGCTTTATGCTGTAGTCAGGTAAGCAAGAGGAAAATCTGTTGGTCTCTCACAGGCACACCTGATGCTCCTCTGGACGTCCAGGTGGAAGCTGGTCCCTCGCCAGGTATCCTGGTGATCAGCTGGTTACCAGTCACCATCGATGCCGAGGGCTCTTCCAATGGAGTTCGAGTCACCGGTTACGCCGTGTACGCCGATGGCCAGAAGGTGTGTCCTGCCCTGGGCCAGGCTGATGTTTCTGCAGATGGAATCCTTTGGGCTGGCAAAGGCTTTTAAGATCAAGTCCATTCCCCCAGCACTGTCAGGTCCCCACTGACCCGTGTCCCTCAGCACCACGTCTCCACAGCTTGGAAACCCCTCCAGGGATGGGGACTCCACCACTGCCCTGGGCAGCCTGGCACAGCCCTGGACAAACCTTCTGGGGAAGACATTTTTCCTAATGTCCAACCTAAACCTCCTCTGGTGCAAATTGAGGCAGCTTGAGGTGGGCAGCTGGAGACTGTGGTACAAGGGTAGCAGGCAGTTGGAGAGGCTCAAGACCTGGAAAGCTTGATCCAGTAAACATGGCATGAGGAGGCAGTGACAGTTCTTGGCCTGGAAGGGAATGGTACCAGAGAAGGGACAGTGCTTGGGCTGGCTGTTTTGACTGATGCACACCAAAAATAACATCTGTTCAGATTTTTGACATATTCTTGATAAAACTAAGCTAGCAAAGGTCCTGTGACAGGACCCTTCACTAGCAAAACAGGACAACTAGAGTTATCCTTCTCTGTCTTGCCCCAGGCACTACCTTGATCCTTGAGGGAAGCAACAAGCTCAGTGAGCAATGAGTCCACAGGACACAGTACAAGTACTCAGCTGTGCCACCACCTGGGGCTTGTCTCTGGACCATGAGGAGTGAGGTGTAGTTCTCCAGCCCTTTCCTGAATTAGGGACAGGTGAAGGGAGATGTGTAAAAGCACCCCAGGATCCAGTAAGAATACTGGTAAAGAACTTCCAAGGATATTTTGTGTTAAAAGGCCTGCAGTCTTCTGCAAGTGTGATGTCATGCTGTTGGCTATGGGAGAGGTAAACCAGAGCTGTTTAAAGGAGCACAGTGCAGAATA
>NW_008633985.1:0-313 GCF_000691845.1 Merops nubicus
CAGACTTTCCTCTTGCAGCTTGCGGGGCGAGCGTGCCCATCCCGAGGAGAAGAAGGCTTCCAGAGGCTCAGAGAGGACAACACCCATGGGAAGGTCTGCAGCACTTCTTCCCCATGGCCCTGGCTGCCTGCACTTGGATCCATGTCTGAGATGGTGCCTTCAAGGTCATCTCATGGTCTGCTGGGGACACCCTGCACTGCAGCAGCCAGCCAGCACTGGAGCCAGCTCCCCACAGGCAGGAGCTGACAGGGATGCTGGCAGGAGTGTCATGCAGGGGCTGAAGTCTTGGCAAAACGCATGGCCGAGAGGGGGC
>NW_008633986.1:0-21298 GCF_000691845.1 Merops nubicus
CGCCCCAAAACCCTCGTTGAGCCCTGGGGAAAGTGTACAACGCAGCTGCCGGAACCTGCCTCCCGGTGCGGGCCGCCGTGCAGCCAAGAGCCTCTGCCTGTACCCTGGGCACTGCCTATGGTTGTGATGATCACAATCATATGTTGTGTTCTCACGCTGTATTGTGTACATATATTACAGTCAGTCATCCTGTAAGGCAGCTTTGCTTTAGCTCACAGCTCACGAACCCAATTTAAAAAAAAAAAAAACAAAAACAAAAACAAACACACCCATAAAAAAATTCCCTGCAGAGTTGAAAAACCCTAATTTCTTAATGATGGTGTTTTACTGAGATAGAGATGCAAAACAGCCGCTGTGCTGAAGTGTAGCTTTATGGTTTTACAGCAGCTTTGAGAGCTTGCTGATAGTAAAAAGCAATGCTCATCATGCTCGGCACACAGCAATGGGGTCCCTCTTCTGGTGTGGAGATTTATCCCAGCGGGAAGCTTTTGCCGCCTACCAGCGAAGGTCTCTCTCTAACTGTCTCTGCCGGCCTGTCTCACCAGCGGTCTAGCGTCTCCGTTGGCAGCACTGTACTAATGCGAGGCAAGAGGAAGAGGGCCATGGATGGAATTTACAACACAGTGTATTTGCTTTGTGCTGGTTTTGAGAAGGGCTGGACCCTGTGACAACTGCTACAGACATCAGAGTTGCTGAGGTGCAGCTCGGTCTGGCTCTGGTGTCAACTAACCTCCCTCCTTTCACAGCTCAAACTGTGACTCATTATTTTGAAAAGGCCTTCTTTTAATGTCCTAAAAAAAAAAAGACATCTCACTCCCACCACTGACCTGGAGCCCTTTTGTGCTTTTGATGGCATGTGCATGGGCATGTACCAAAGCAAGGGGCAAGTCCCAGACAAACTGCCACAACCGGATCCTCCTTTACGCAGGTTTTTCTTGCTGCATCCATTTTTATCTTTTTCTCTCATTTCCCTTCGAGCAGAAGGTCAGAAGCCACCAGCACAACCAGCCAGTCAGAGGAAGATCAGGGGAGCAGCAGAGATACCTGGATGCTTTGGTATGCCTGACCCGGTCTGCTGGAACAAAAATTATGAGGACTTCCTTGGCCTTCCTCCCAGCAAGTTATCTGAAAATAGTGGAGGTTTTTCGTGGGCCATACTCAGGTCTTCCTGGGCATCACTGTGGATGGTCTAAGAGACTGTGACAGTACAGCTCCCTCAGTTGCTGATACAGCTTCAAGACTTTGATGAACACTCAAAAGACAATCCAGTGATGGCTCATTACATTAAATATCATTACTGCAATGTTTCTATCATAATTCAAGCAACTAAGATTTGTGCAACATCCCTCTTCACACTAACAACTCCTGAATGTTTTGTGGGTTTGTTTGGGGTTTTTTTGTTTGTTTGGTTGGTTTGGTTTGTTTTTTTATTTAAAAAAAAAAAAAAAAAAAAGTGGAGAAAATATTAGCTGTGATTAAAGAACTGAACTGAGGAATTTTTACTACAATAGCCCCTGGTACTTCCAAACTGGTAGAGGGGTACCTCATACTAAGTGTTCTGCATCCTGTCAAGATCAGAGGACAGTGGGCAGAGGAAAAAAGGCTTTCCCACTGTTCTTTGAAACAGGTAGTCACTGCACTGAAGGAAACACAGTGGGGTTTTATTTATGTGCAGGCAAAGAAGCCTGTGGCTTTAAAATCTGCTTTATTGTTTCAATAGGCTCTGCAAACATAGAATTGAACCATACACATAACTATTGGTTTGAGATAACTGTACATTATATGCATATACTTATTATAGTAGGGCTTTAATTATTGATTAATTTTCTTAGTAGCCTTCCAATTAGAAAGGAAGGATAATCAAATCTGTTCTGAGACTTGAATGACTGGCTTCCCTCCATCCCCAAATGCACATTAAAATCTACTGCATTGCTGGTTTTATGCACACTAAGATATTTATTTTTTAAAAAAAAAAATTAAAACAAACAAACAAAAACCCAATCAAACAAAACAAACAAACAAACAAAAGAAAATAATAGAGTCTTGAATTGCTCTTCACTTAATGATACTTTCATGACAATGTAAAAAAGGTGTCAAATGAGGTTTTGAATCTTTTTAAAGAATATTTTCCTCATTTTAAACATTATACGTCAGTCATGAATCTGTATTTAGTGGCACTGATTTACATGGAGAGAGGAAATTAATTTAGTGTGAGTGATATAAAAACCAAGATCACCACTTGGTACACAAAAGATCAAGTTAGGCAGGAAGAAATCTTTTTCACCACAGCTCCGATTTGACATTGTCACTGTTACAGAAAAGCTTGGACCCAGAATCCATTAAGGACACATCATGCGTTAGACAGCAGAGTGCCTCTTCTGTCTCTTTCTCTCTTGCTCCGTGCAACCTGGAGTTAAGTGCTGGATATTTCTGAGGGGGAGGAAAAACAAGAAAAAAAAAAAGTGGTACAAAACACCTCCTTAACAAGTAACAGTGCTTGGATTTGTTGGTTTTGCTGTTTGCATGTCTTAGGAACCTGACTTCTGCGACCACAGCTATCTGGTAAGGCAATGGACTCACAACAGGCTTTGGGGAGACCCTCTTCCAGAAGCTGTAAACATCCTGGCCCATGCAGATTAACTCTGTGGTTTCAGTGAAAAGGCCTGTACATGCTTCTCGCATTCCTCATGTTCTTACAAATGTTATTGGCTGCACGTGCTGCAAAACCTGTTCTAAAAAAATTCTGAAGACAGAAGAGAAAAATCTTACCTAAGCTAATCAGTCAGATGCCTTGTGTTATGGTAAATTCCACATCTGTTTTCTCTCCCACTTCTTACTCCATCATATGTAAGTTTCATACTCTGGATACTGTGACCATGCATGACCCTCTCATGTGTGCCATGTACCACTGTGCCCCTATATTTTAAGTGAGCTCCTCTGTCCATCATTGTCAGAGTGTATTTCCCTGGGGGCAGGCTCCTAAACCCGCTGGCTCCCAGTCCGTGCTGTAGTGCCCTAAGTATCACAGAGACACTCACAGCTGTGCCCTGAGTCATAGTCTTTTTCAGATCTGTAGAGCAATAATAAAAGCTGTATGAGGCTGCAGAGGAAACTGAACAGAGATACGTTGTGCACGTGTTGGGTACACTTAAGCCTACAGAAAATACCCCTTCAGTGCCACAAATTATCACAGGACTCATGACAACTAGGACTGAAAGAAAATAGTCATCCTCCATTCCAGGAAACTGGCCTTACATTAAAATACATGAGCTGTGGGAGTAAGAAAAGGGAGCATCCAAGCCCAGTGATGCCAGTTCTGTTAATGGTAGTCCATTGTCCTGTGCTTGTACCAGTTCTCTAGTAGCACATCAGTGCCTCCGCGTGGCACCAAGCTTGTGCCATCTCTGAAACCTTGCATTGCTATGAATTTTGTTCTCCCACTACTGACCCTTTGTCTTGGGTGAGGTAAGTTTCAAAAGGACCCTCTTCAGCCGAGCTTCGCCTTCAGTTGTGCTTAAATACTGTGATTTATTTTTTTTTTCCCCCAGAGTGAAAAAGCAACTCTTCAGGACACAGGATATATCTATATACAGGTATTCCTATATACAACACTCAAATAAAGCAAAGGAAGTTCATGGTTGCTGCTGTAGAGAAACAGAAGACCCATTACATGAAAGCAAAGTTCAGTTTATTGCTCAGGAGCCACCCATCCAATAAAATAAAGGCTGAGTTCTTCAAATCACATGATTTTGTCAGGTCCTGAAGTTGCTCCTCTAATGCCGAAGTGTCGCTAAGTGTTGACTCATGTCAAAAAGCGGTGAATAAGTACATTTTCTTAGCCACTGCCTGTGAAGGCTTGGCCCAGAGCCACACAGCCCAAGAAGTCACTTCACATTTTAAAACCAGACTTTGAGAAGCCCTGCAGCCAGCCAGGAGCAGAAAAAAGACAGAGTGAGGAGATAAACCACAGAGGAGCAGAGGCAGCAGCAGGAGAAAGAGCAAAGGAAGAGAGCTTTTTCGCAGAGCATACAAAGAAAGCACACCTGGGGAAAAGGGTCTGCTGCTGCCTGTTTTTCCAGTACTTGGTGAGGAAGCAGGAGGTAGAAGGAGGTGACAAAATATGAGCTCTGACAAGGAGGTATGTGCTGGCATACTCCAGTGGAGAGACCAGTTTTAGTTTCAAAGAGATAGAGATGAATTAATAAGGTTTTCAAGGCTGGCTGCACTTTTCTGGGCTGTAACACCCCTAGTTGTTAAAAGTTAAGGAATACTGCTTTTCCAACTTGCTACCCAGACCTCCCTTTTTCTTATAAGATTTTCCCAAAGCAAATTGCTGGCAAAGGCCTCCACCCCTGTAGCAGACTGCTGCAAGTGCCAGGGGCACTGTTGCTGCCATGCCTGCCTTCAGGCAGCAAGTGCAGGTGGATGGTGGGGTGCACCACAGAGGTTGCAAGGCTCCCTAAAGCAGCTCCCTAGAAAGGACTAGCTGCTGTCTCTTAATGGGCTCACGACCTCCTAATCCTGATTTTGTGTGGTAGACTGGTTTGCCCTCCTCACCTAGGGCAGGTACAGACTCTGCATGCGCTGTCCTCTGCCGCAAAGTGCTTGTTGAGCACGAAAGATGTGGCTGTGTGAAGGCCCTGCCTTCTGGTAGGAAAGCCGAGTGGCCTCTGGTGACAGGCAGGTGGCTACGAACGCCCAGCTGATGGCACTGTGTTTTCGTCAGTCCGCCTGGCCAGGGGAGAGCAGTGGGTCACCTGCCCGTGATCGGTGCCTAGCGGGAATGCTGCAGCTCCAAACGGGGAGCATCACCTGTCTTTTTTACACCTGTAGTTACCCCTCGTTTGCTGAACAGGGTGGTGGAGTCTGAAGTTCTTTGCACAGGACAAAGCTGATGTGCCCACAGAGACCGCAGCCTGAGCGCAGTGAAGCTGGAGGTTGTGGCACAAATGGCTAATCCTGGCTCTCTCTTGGGGGCTGCAGATAGTCTGAAAGCTGGAGAAGTGGCTGGTGACAGCCCCACACTTTCCTCTCAAGGACAGCCAGCTCCAACGCCACACTAACACCACCGGCACTCTCCTCAGAGGCAGCAATGTGCCCAGCCCTGGTTCCCAGCCTGTGACCAAGCAGACCTGTTTCCCTCCACCATGGTGCCTGCCTGCTCTCTGGGGTGGGATGAGCTTTGCTGCAGCCAGAGACACTCCGTGCCCATCATGGCCTGCTGGCTGCCTCCACAGGGTGGGATGTCTGTGCAGATCAGCGAAGCTTCACGGTGAAGCTCCACAATGTGCTCCTCTAGAAGGCTGCAGTTTTTGTCAGAGACCTGCAATGAAAAGCAGGCTGTTGAGGTCCTCAAGAAAACGTCTGTGCACACCTTTCTTCACAGAAACAGCTGCCTAATACCAAAGCAATTTGGATATGCTTGGCTTGAGAAGCCCACTATTTGCTGGCTGGTTGGTCAAATGGGTAGGTCACCAATCAGCGACAGCATTTATAATTAATAGTGTTTTTTACTGGATCTTCCTGGAGGCATGTGCTCTTCAGAAGTGGCCTAAAGTTTTGCTCATGCAAGTAGAGTTTACCAAAGTTGTTTGGGACATTTTAAGAACGTCATAAAAGATCTGAAGAGCAGAGACAAGGCAGAGAGGTGCGGAAGTACAAATTTACAACCAGTTTTGCTGGCCTTGCAGTGACCTCCGTTATTCCAGGGTTAGTGCGGCATCCCCACAAGAACTCCCAGACCTGGGTATCAGCTGCACCTGTAGCTATGGTCCCTGTCCCCACCCATACCCGAGGCTCCATCAGTCCCTGCTCTTGCAGGGACCTGTCTGGCCCCGTGCCTCATAAGCCCACGCCACCCAGGGATGCCGTTTGTCCATGCAGAAGAAGACACCAGGAGACCACTGCAGTGACACACCTGCCATTAGAAGAGCTTGCATGTATGTTGGCCTGTGTGACCAGGATCATGGGGGTCACCATCCACCTGCTGTGCTCTCTTGGAGGAGACGTGGGTAACAAGTCACTAGCTGATGGAAATTTTTATTTAAAAATGCCAGGTACTGAAAACGCTAGTCACTTCAGGGTGCTCTGAGTTTCAGCTGACGAGTGCAGTGAAATCCTGCAGAAATCAATGTGAGTCTCCTCGTGTCATCTGAACTGGAATCAGTATGGAGTGTGTAACTTCCTCCTGCTTTCTCAAAGGGACCACTTCAAATCAATCATACTATTTAAAGGACAACTGGATCCAAGGCAAAACATACTCTGAAAAAAAGCTTTAGGGTTGTTGAGGTTTGAGTCCAGCCTCTATCCCTGAATGAAAGGTAAACAGATTGCTGCTGTCATCTATGGTCACGTTGCCATGCGCAGCATGCTGTGCCAGCAAGGGACCATGCATCAAACACTTTCACTTAAATGCTACTTGAAGAATGAAGTTGAAAAACACCACACATGAGGCCTTTGCATCTTTGTTCATTTTAGGGTGAGACCTTTAAAAGCACTTGAAAGTGCATTCCTATTCTCCACTCTGCTTGTAGTGCAATTAAGGGGGGGCAGAGCCAAGCGCAGTTGAAACTCCAGCAGAAGCATTTTGTATTGGAGTGGGACCCCTGGTTTTACCAAGTGCTACACAGTGATCCACCTACGCAGAGACAGAAACGATAGCATGGACGTGCAAAGAGGCAGCAACACATCCGTGTTCTCTGTTGCCAACGTTTAGCTACGAAGCAAGGAGATTAAAGCTTAAAATAGCAGCAGAACTACATGGTCATCAACTGATCTTGTAAAAGGCAGGGCAGAGATTTGAAGCTGTTGTCCATCTGCCTACCTTCGTTGAAATTATCAGGGCAAGCCAGAGTTGCACAATGGAGACAGCTTCCATTTTCTTTCCCTGAGGGATATTAACTGTGAGACAGACAAATTTGATATCTAGCCTGACAAAGGACCACGATAGCAGGGGAAGGATGAGGAACATTATTGCAGATTGCAGGAGCAAGAGTCAAGCTGAGCGGCTGTGGCTCTTTGACACCCCAGGTCTCAGCTGGAAGAGAGAATGTCGGAGCCGGGGAGAAGTGGGGACCACATATGGTGTTCAAGGCCAGGGCCAGGGGCTTGATCTGGGGATATCATGGAAGACATCAGAGAACCAGAGGGAGGCACAACTGGGACAATATTTGTGTGAGAGTGTGGAGGAAGAGAAACGGTGAAGGGCAGATGGGGAGAAGGAAAGCAGTCGAGCACAGGGACAGCAGAAGCACAGGCTAAGTTATGGCGTGAAGATGTCCAGTCTGTCAACGGAAAAGAAAAAGGATTGCAATTAACCAGGTGATGTAAAAATGGTGATTCAGGGGATGTGAGTGTCAAGGACAAGAAGAAAAATGATAAAACCGTTGAAAGTTACATTTCTGCACCTCTGTGAAGGCAGTGTTGCATATGTTTGTGGAAGGAAAGATGCAATGGATGACAGATCTCACCCCTTAACTTCCCGAAACTTGCAGGGAAGTCTGGCTGCATAGGAAAAGAAGATTTGCAGCAGGAAAAGAACATCGTACAGTTGGTTACGAAGAGGCGTAACTCTCCTTAAGTAGAAAAAGCTGGGGAGCATGAAATGGGTGTTCTGACCCTGTCCTGCATTTACTGTAAGTCAAACACAAAGGGAGCAGAACAACCTTGCCCTGAAGGCTGATTTCCTGCTACCTCTTGGAGAGCGATGACCTCCGGTGCATTACCTCGGATCACACTGATAAGCTGTCTGGAGAAGGCAAGGACAGGAGCCAGGGGAGGTCAGGTACGGGCAATGCCAGTGCCTTGTGCACCATCTCCTGACTCGAGGCTGGGCCAGTCGAGAGGCGAGCTTCTTATCTGTTCACACGTCTCAGGGTGCTCATAGGCTGTCTGCCTCCAGCATGGAAATCACACCAGCTGCTGGGACCACAGGCTGTGAGAGGGCAAACACTGACAGGACTCAGCCTCCCTTTGGAGGAGGGGAGGGGTGGGGGACACACCGTTAACACCTGTCAGAAGATCTTTGAGTTGGAAATAGTCCTGTAGCTAAGAGGGCAGGAAACCGCACTGCAATCATCTTGGCACAGCCTTCAGAGCCCACCTTTGGGCAGGCTCAGAAGGCAGAGGGGGCCCTGAGATAAGGGGTTGCAGGAAGGGTTGTCTGAGGTCTTGCCACCCAGCTGCAGCCCTGCAGCCCGTCCTGGAACAGGGCTGCCCTGAACTGGAGCTGGCCCAGGAGCTGCCTTAGAAGATCAGAGACTTCATTGCACTGGGATAATTTTTGTGGTGCAAGATTTCATACCGTGGTCTCTCAGGAGATGAACTGCCCTCTACTCATTTGTTAAAGGCCAAGGGTAGCTATAAAAGGGAGCGGTTTGCTCCCACAGGAGAAACCAGAGCAGAAAAGAACCCCGTTGCTGTTTCCTTTCAGTGAGCTGCTCCCCGTCTCCAGCTGGGACAGTGCAAGCACCGCTGCTCGAGGGCTTCCAAACGCAGGGAGCTCTGCGCACCCGTGCGTGCTGCGGAAAGGAGCTGCACACACAAAGGAGCTCTGTGCTGCTAGCCAGATCTGTCAGCGCCAGCAGGCTCCGTTTTCTAGGAGCTCCACTAAACAGGCTGCAGTGAGACGAGCACGGCTGCTGGTCTGCATGGACAGGGGGACGCGCAGGCTGGTGGTGCCCCAGAGGAACAGAGGCAGCTGAGCACACGCCGAGCTGAACGGAAGGGAGTTATTTACCGAGGGTACGGCGGAGCGGAGCGGCTGAGGTCCGTGAGGGGGAGCTGTGGGCAGCCCAAAACCTTCGCAGCCTGCATTTGGAACCACGCACGCCTGGCTGTGCTTGGGGGAAGGGTACAAAGAAAATTTGCTCCTCAGCACAGGTCTGAGCACAGCATTCTGCAGAGAAATTCCTCCCGGTGAAAGCCCGTGCTGAAAAATCACTTGCTGCTGGTTTCTTTGTAACATTGCTTAATTGAACACAGTGAGCTTCAGGGAGCATCCATTTCCTGTCATGCTATTTTGGTATCAAAATTACTCTATCAACAGCAGGCTTAAAACGGGGTTATGATGCAGCAGCAATCTTATTAGCTAATTGTGCTTGCCAGTGTATGGCTGTGTATTTCATGGCCAAATAACAATGTTTGGCTGATGGGTTCTGCAGTCAGAATACTTTTAATACCCTCTGGATTTCATTATTGTTACTACGAAGGAAGGAACAGAATAACAGATGAAGCTATTGCTGTTTAGGCTCATAATGCTGCCTACGCCTTCTACTGAGCTGTGCCCTTAGGCTGAGCAAATTGGCAGGACTCATTCGGAAGAGTGAAAATGCAAATTTTGTATTTGTCTAGGCTTTTATTTTAATAAAAAATATATATTAAAAACAAAACAAACCCAACAACAACAACAACCCAAACCCACAGAAACACCAAAAACCAAACCAAACCTTTTGGCTCAGGAGCAGCTGCTCTTTTTTTCTAAAGTGTAGACTATTTCAGCATGAAGTGCATTGATAATAACTAGGTTATAGTTGTTGGTTAGGTTACGGTATAGCTATTCCACTAGGTAACCTGCCCAAGCACACCATACATGTACGTATGTGGCATGCTCAGTACCAGTTGCTTGCCGTGTTACTGCTATCAGAGCACGCTGTTGTGTGTCCTGCAGCAGTGCTTCACCTCTTACCAGACCTTCTTAACCATTTGTCTATCAGAACAGGCAGCAAGGACAACTTTGCCTCCATGCAAAAGTAAGACATTCAAAGGAGGGTGTCTCCAGAAGCTCTTTATACTGCAAATCCACATGATCCTCAGACATCAGGGACTCATCTGTTTTCATACAGTTTTCCAGGCACCTCCACACAAATACTTAATTCTAGCCAAAGACAACCTAATTCTTTTTAATTGCCAGCAACAGCAGTTGAGTTCATCCAGGGTAGCTGTAATTGGTAGAGGCAAGCACACCCACCCTGCAAAGAAACATGCTGCTACCACCCCTCCAACAGGCGAAGGACGAGTAATGCTCTTGGATCCTCTTTGAGCTTTCCTGAAGCCCAGTTCTGAGGAATGTCTCTGTACTCCTCCATCTCATTTACTGCTTATTGCCTTTTCCATATTTATGGGCTTTGCCATTGCCTTTCCCCTACTTACAGCCCTCCTAGCCTGATCCCTCCAGAACGGTTACCTGGAAAACCTTTGCAAGAGCTCAGCAAGGGAGAGCACAGCTACAAGGTGCAAACACAAGGCGCTCCCCAGCCCTGATGCTGAGCAAGGCTTTGCCACTGCTGGGACTTCCCCCACGTGACATCCTCCCTCTGGTTTGGCAGGTTATCAGTCTGTTCCATTCTTCTTCCTGCTTTCTTCACTGTGTCATGGCTGGGGCCATTCTGGAGCCCAAGCACAGTTTGTGGCCACATTATTAAATGTTCAGCTTGCTTCAAACAACAGTTGCCTTGCCTCTGTGGCTCAAAAACTTGATGGGCACTTTTTACTTATCTTGTGACATGCTGTTCTTAAGGTAAGTCCAGATGATGATTGTGGGAAGGTTGGGGGCCCTGCGCCCATGGACACAATTAAGTGAACATAAATGCCAGGTCTGAGTATACTTCTCCTACAACTTTCATTCAAGCTTTGCTTCCTTATTATTGTTTTCTAAAGCTTAATAGCTTTTCAAGTTGTGCATCTTCTGGGAAATTCAGACCTGTGCAATCTTGCGCTGGATTTTTGGGTAGTAAATTCTACTTTGATAAAGCTCTCTAGCTTCCTCTTCATCATAAATAGCATGAACCTTGGATACTCTTCTGGCAGGTTGGGCTCCTGCTGTGATGCAATACAGGCCCTTCTGAAGTTTCCTGTCCTCACATTGTCTCATGACGAATGCACCCAATACCAGAGCTTTCAAAGGTGAGCTGTGGTGCTCCTTGTCTGGAGGCAGCAGGAACAAGAATGTGGCAGTCCTCTGCAGTCCTCCTATCAGGCCTTACAAAACAGGCAGCAAACTGATGCTTTGAAGTCCCTTTAGTCCTCTAGCAGTGTTCCAACATTAGGCATTAGCATCAGGCTTTGCTGTTGTCATTAGGGGTAGTGCAATTTGGAGAGGTTTGAAAGGGACTTAGCAACACCTTTCAACAAGTCAATTTTTCTTTTTGCAGAAAGCAGGCTCTTGTGGTGGGTGTTCTTGGCCTGGGATTTGAGAGATCTTCTTTCAGGAAAGTTCTATCATAGACTGCTTTGTGCATGGTGTCCAGTGCACCGTGCTTCCAGTTACCATGGGCTTAATAAAACAAAATAAACCCCTCAGTTCTCTCACGATACTCCGCTGAGCCCTCCTCCCCCCTTGCCTGGGACTGATGATACTGTTTGTGCGATTCCATCCTTCTGTTGATGAAAAGTCAGGGCAATGACTCTCAAAACAGGAAAGCACGGGATCCTGAACTGCACCCTCTGCCAGGAAAGCTTTCACTGAAACCAGGGATGTCAGAAACCAGTAGATGACTTACAGTGAAAGGAAGCTGGGATGACTTCATGTATCATCTAATGCTACAAAGGCCCACGAGAGGACCATAGGGTGTTTGCTAGTTGAGGGTTCTGGTTTTAGATATTTAAGCATCAGAAGAGGGATGTCTCAGGTGTCTATGTCTCTGTAATTTCCCTGCAGCTTCTGCCCAATTCACTGCCTCTTGCAGCTGCAGAGAGGTATTTCTGTATCTCAACTTCCCACATACCTGCTCCTATTTCATTCATTTGTGCCTCCTTCTCCAAAATCTGAGTACCTACCAATCTTTAATGTACTCACCTTCACAGCATCTCCATCACTGGGGAAAGGGAAGCATAAAACCAGCAGGTGACGAGCCTGTGCTGCAGAGGAAGCCTGTGGTGGAGCAGCAGTGTGTTGATGCCACGCAGGTGTCCACATCTTTCCCTCTCTTACCTGGAATCCCCTGGAGCAAAGACTGGGTGACAAGGTGGGCCGCTCAATCAGGACCGGTGGCCAGGCTGCCCTGCTCCATCTGACATTGCCAATGCCTACTGAACGCTTTTTGCCCAAGGTTTGTACTCCTCCAGGTCTTACGATTTAAAACTAGAACACAGCTAAAAGATGACAGAAAAGTAATGAGAATCAAGGGACATCTTATCACTATTTCTGTGACTGTGGCAAACATATTCTTTCTTCTTTTTCCTGTGTCAGGGCACAGGGTTCAGGCCTGTGACTTCTTCAAAGCACGGAAGTGTGAAATACCTGCTCATTCATTTGTTTGTCCCCTACTTGATTACTGTCAGCTGAGTTAGCTAGATAAAACAATCCAGTAGCTTCTGTCATAGATTTTATTTCTACCTTTGAGTGCTCTAGCAAGGGTCTCAAAAAATTTGCCGTGGTGCTGGATTTTCTTTTACTTTATTTTTAGTGTACCTAAAGTAAACAAGGACTGAATATTAGATGGAGATTATGGCAGTAGGTGTCAGAAAACCAGCTTTTTTAGGTGCTCTGTGTGCAGGAGTGCAAGCTTCATCCATTTCACACATTCATAATTTAAACAGTAATTAGAAATTCTAAATAATCTCTCCCTGGGCACCAGCTAATCTTCATTAAACATCTAAATATCAGCGACTAAAACTGGGTCAGCTCCTCAGTGGCCCCCGGAGGGAGGGAGGAGCCAGTGCCAGACTTCAGCCGTGCAGGATCTGGCCTTGCTGGCTCTGAGAAGGAGCTGGTTTGCTGCGTGCTGAGGGTTGCATACAGAGGGCCCCATTCTGCACATGAGGCAGAAGAGCTCCTTCAGCAGCCAAGGAGCAGTGCTGTCCTGCAAGCAGTAAGACTGGTCCTCGGGCTGTGATGTGAGAGCAGGGCGGCTCAGCGAGAAGGTGTCTGAGGAGGCATCTGCCCATGCTGTTCTGCAATTGCTGGCGACAGGTCCTGAGGCTAGCACTCAGAGGTGTGTGCTCACTGCATGCAGAGGGTCTCAGTAGTGGGAACCACTGCGTGGCCAAAGGACAAACCCTACTTTGCAGCTCCAGTCCTCTGGCTCCAGGTCCCTGTTCTCCCTCCTGCTAATAGCTTCTTGGGTTTTCTCATCCACTGCACCACAGTGTCCTCAGGGTTTTTATTCACTTCAAGTCTATGTCCCATTCTGTTCTACCTGCATGTGCTTCTCTTATTAGCCCTTCCCAGCCCACCGTTAGCCCCTTCAGCTGTTTTTTATCTTGGAAGCCAAAACGCTTTTGTTTCAGCGCTTGGGGACACAGCACTGCTCTCCTTCAGTCCATCACCACTGCAGAGGGTGAAGAGGGCCAAAGAGATCCTGTTCTGGCAGTTCTGACACAGGCAAAACCCAGACAGGAAACCAGACGGGATTTTCATAAACTGTATGCAACACGCCTCCTGCCCCTAACACCTCTACTGATGAAGAGCATCTCCAGAGTCTCCTATGCTCCATGCAACTAGACCCATCCAGCCAAGCAGCTTCACCCCTAATAAACCGTGAAAAAGAGACACTGAGCCAGGGGCACACACCTGCAGAGGAACTGCAAAACACTGAGATGTGAAGCAAAATACTTGGGTCCAAAGCATGGGACCCTGCCTGCGTGCAGAGGTCCTGCCTGAGGGGCTGGCTAGTCCTTTTCCTCCTAACTGTATTTAGTGATTTGCCACAACGCCTTCAGGCAGAGGTTCAGAACTGACCGTGGTTCCCAGATGAAGTAAACCATCTGATGCAAATGTAGTGCTGAAGTGGTGTGTAGTAAAGAGCAATATAAGCAAGAAAACATGGTTCAGCTTTGCTGATTAGTATAATAAAAAAACTGGCAGTAAAAAAAGCAGGTATCTGCTGTGGCCATTGGAGGGAGAGGAGAAGGGAAGTATTCTTTGCGAATGCACATCTCTGCTAGTAAGATTATACAGCTGTTATTATTAACTCCTTCTATTCACCAGTTATCTTCAGCTATCCAGACTTCGTTAGAACAGCTCTGCCGAACACAGACGCTGCTCCGGAAGCTGGGAGTGTGTACAGGACCTTGCAGAAGAGGGAGGATGCCCCACAAGGGGTGCTGTGCTGGGTTGTGCAGTTTGGTCACAAAGGCCATAACGCACAGTGAGATTTCCCTCATCCCTCCCTGCTCTGCGTTCCCGTCCCTGTAAGGCAAAGCATACGTTGTTAGCCAGTCAGCTCCAGGGAGCCCCAGCAGTCTGGAGAGTCCAGCATCCTGGGTATGAGCAGGGGTGCACGTGTTTGATGCCAGCCTCTATTTCCACAGTGAACACTTCAGCAACCTCTTCTGTGTAGGGCAGACCTTTCAACACACCCTGGGACCTGTGTATCAGGGAAGCCAAGGAACCTGGTGATTGGCATACAGTTAAAGGGGTCGTTTCCTATGCCTAGGAGAGAAACTAAGGAGCAGGCTGGTTGGAGAAGGACAGTAAAGCATTAGCATCACAATGCTTTTCTTGGCACCAGGCCAGTGACAGAGCCAGGAAGGCGTGCCCAGCACTACCGCAGCTACCCAGCTAAAGGGCAGGCACAGAGCAAAGCAAAGCTCCAGCACAGATACGGATGGGCTCTGCTTGCCTTCAGGCACGTAAGGTAGCATTCCTAAGAAAGAAAGCAGGGCTTAGCACCCCACAGGGACGACAGAGACACTTATTTCTTAATTAAAAAGAAAAACTTTATTTTGATACATTAAAAAATCTATACATTTCTTAGACTAAAATACAGTTTTGCATCAGTATCCTGGCACAATGTCAGTGTACACAGAAAATCTAAGATTAGATCAGCACTGTTAATTTCCCTTCTCTTCCTGCATTCACAGCTTCCAGTATAAAACATTTCAAGTTCTCAAGACAACAATAAACAGTGTCACATTTACTTTTCCCATTCCCAAAGGAGGTGGCATTCCACTGGAAAAAGGAGCACTTGTTAGTTGATCTTGATTCAATATAAATCACTAAGCCCGTCCAGGGGTTTGACTGTGCCCTGTCAGAAGTAGGGGTGAAAGAGGATGAAAAAATTGTTTCCAGATGAAGCTTTGATGGACTATGACAATGGAAGTACTGTCAAGCCTTTAAAATCTGTTCAGAAAATTTTTATCTTTCCTTAGAGTATTTGCTATAATCAGCAATGTAATCCACCATACAGAAATAATTCCCTTCTATAGGTATAAGATACCACCTTCTTTCTTGCTCTGAGGAGCTCTAGAACAAAGGAAAAGCAGGGCACAGGGGATCTTGCTGTGACATGTCTGTGAATCAGAATGTGAATTTTCTTGTCTACTGTGAAGATCCTGCAAATATTTTCTACCTGTGAAATCCTGCTCTCAATGGCTCCACCCGATCTCTGGCAGCTGTTTTTCTATGCCTACATTAGAAACAAAACCTTTCCATTTTCTCCTCCCTCACTCCCCTAGGAGACACTATCACATTGTCTATGGCACTGTTTTTCTAACGACAGAGGTTCTCCCTTTTCAATCTGAGCAGGGAGCAACCCAACCAATACTAACACCGGAGCACACGCAGTATTCACTTGGGAGACAAAACCTACAGCTTCCATGAGGACTCCAGTCAGCACCCAGCTTCTGCTGGGTTTCAGGAGTAACCAGCTCCCTAACCCCACAAAACCTTTCCAAGATACTCCCGAGCTGCCCCTGTTTCACCCAAGCCAGAGGGGTGGTGTGCCTGAGGAAAGGCAGCCACCTATGCTGCCAGCATCTCCAATCACACACCTAGAAAGGCCAAAGCCATCTTTAAAGTTCCTAAATAAAGGTTAGTTCTGCTAAAGTCAGCTGGTACTTCTGCTCTGAATTCCTTGCAGCTTTGGTTCTAAGGAGAGTCCCATGTTTCTACAAAAAAGCACCAGATGCTTTAGACACCAAATTCTGCTCATCACATTCACATATGATGACTTGACCTCAGTGAGACAGGGAAGTAGAATCTGATGGTGTTCGCTGTTTTTTTCTGCTAGTTCTAACAGATCCCTGTCAAATGAATGCCAGGTAGTTTAGCCTCCAATTGGGTATTTTTAGATGGATTCATGCTACCTATTGTCCCTAGGAATATTTTCATAATCTTAATGTCTCTGAAGAGCTTTGGCTTAATTGCATCAGCTTGCAAACACTGCAAGACACATCACAGCTTCATCACAGACCAGAAATTCTGCCTTTTATGCATGACCCACATCACAAGAGATAAGTTGCATCTCTTCTCTCATCTCTCTGAATATAAAAGTAAATGAAATACCTTGAGAACAGTATTTGTTACAGAACACAAGAAATACAAATTTACTAGTCTCCATAACCTCTTGTTATGTGATGGAAGTAACAGCAGATATGAAATAGTTGAACGAGCATTTAAAACTTAAGTATTTAAACTTCCATCATCCCAACAAACAAGCCAAGTGCAAGAAATGCTTCAAATAAGTCTGTTGGGTTTTGTTTTAGGAAACACAAGGGTTTTTTTTTCCACGAAGATGAAATAGGATATCTGTGGTGAAAATGTGACACACAAGCTGTCCAAGAAACAATGGACTAGAAATGTTTAGATTTAGTAAACAGTGTCTGCACAGGCAAAGCCATGATTTAAAAAACAGGGATGCTGTTAGGTATCTACTTTTAAATCCTTAGCGTGTTTCTTAAAATGACTGTGCCATGTTCAATACAGCAGGTAATATGCACTCAGAATGAAATGATCACTGGATGGTGATGATGAGTATATGTCTGCTACATGCATTTTATTCTGACTCTATAACATACATTCATAGAATACATCATAACCACTCAGAGCAAACCACTAAAGTGCATGCCCTGAGGGCACATTAAGCATGTTGTCTCCAACACTGGCTGTTCAATTGCCAGAACACTGATACAGAAAGGGCTCATTTTTGCTTTATATCCCCATTTTGTGCTGAAAGAATAAGAGCTAGCATCCCCTGCTCCCTCCATGAAAGGGAGCACTGTGAAGCAGACTAATTGCCTGCTGTGAAAAAAGCCCTTTCAGAAAGAAGTAACCACCCTGAGAAGGTGCTGCACAGAAATGCAGGGAGTGAGTCTCAGATTAACTCTTGGGTAAGTGGACCTATGTACTGGGTTAGGCTGGGATGGAGTTAATTTTCTTCACAGCAGCCCACTCAGTACTACGTTTCAGATTTGCAACCAAAACAGCGTTGGTAACACAACCTTTTACCTGTTGCTGAGCAGTTATTTCTCTTGTTCCTCACTGCCACTCCAGCAGAGTGGGCTGGGGTTGGGCAAGAGTGTGGGAACCAACACAGCCAGGACAGCTGACCTGAACAGACTGAAGAAATACTCTGTACCACACAATGTCATGCTCAGCAATAAAACTGGTGTGCGTGCGTGTGTGGTTCCAAAGTAGCCATTGCTTGGAGATTAGCTGGGCACTCGTCTGCTGGTGGGAGGTGGTGAGTGATTGCCTTTACATCGCTTGGGTTTCTTTTTTTTTTTTTTTCCTTTTACTTAATGAACTTCTTTATCTTGATGCTTTTGTCCTTCCAGTGCTCTCTCTCATCCTGCTGTGGGGACTGAGAAAGCAACAGAGTAGGGATTTACCTGCCAGGATCAACCCACCACAACGTCTAATCGGGTTTTCCAGTCTAAGTTCTCCCTTCAAGGACATGCTTTCCTGATGCAGAAAGTCCTTGGGTTACCATGCCAAGCTGAGGCCGTGCGTAAAATGCCATTCTGGTTTTGGCAGCTGCAGATGTGAACACAAGCTACTGGAAGGCTGAAGACACAATTCTAAGCTGGCCATACCACACATTTAGTCTAGCTGTGGAGCAGCACTGAAGCTGTACAAGTGATAAGCTGCACTCCTAACCACAGCAAGAGAAGTGATGGACTGGTATCATATAACACAAAGGACCTCAAGAAGTTCAGCTCAGCACCTACTGCCCATCACAGTTAGTCCAGGTGATATCCTGAATTATTGCCTCAGGAAGGTGAGAAGGTATGTGCTAAGATCAGTGGGACAAAGGGGAGCTGACACCCTGCCACTTGGCACTCCTTTGCTGAAAGAGCAATACAGAAATGACAGTGAAAAAAACCCCATTCTCTGGGGCTGAAAAAAGCAATAAAGACAACATACTGCTGCTCAACTTCCAAATAAAACAGAGTAAAGTAATGTAGGAAAAAAAAAAAACACAATTAAAAGAATGGCATGCTTTTTTACCTTTGAAACCTAGCTGATCAGAGGCTATGATGCAGAATGTCTGCAGAAAACAAATGCTGGCAACCAGTAATCCCATTGGGCTGGTTTTTAAATCCAAATTTTCCAGCCTCAGTCTCTAGTCTTCAAGCACTACTGGGTTCAGTGGACTTCCCAAGGAGATGACTTCTCTGTCTCAGCTGTCTCGCTTGCTCTTCCTGCAATGTTAATTCCCAGTGCAGCATGACTCTCTGGTTAGGCTGCTTCCCACAAAGCAGTCCTTATACTGGCTTTAACAACCAGCTGGCCAAGAAAGTATTTAATCCATCACAACTGGCAGATCCTAGCACTTGTACTGCCAACTAAGGATTTATATGTCAAGTCTTCTTGCACTGCACTATTCCCATTAGGGAAGGAAAGCGGTCTAAATTTGTCCTGAAAAGTTATCTCTTCAGATGTCAGTCTCGTGCTTATCTCCTTGCACAAGACAGAACTGGAAGAGGCTAGCTTGTAGTTCGGTAGCAAATGAACTTGAAAAGACATTCAAAAGCTTTGAAAGGGCCACTGGAAAGCCTGCTTCTGGATGGAATGCCTTTTTTTGGCATGACCAAAAAGCTCTGCATGCCTTACATACACTCAAGAATGGTGCACACAATTTTATTAAGAACTTTGTAATGATATAGATTTCTCACTTATACATTACCACTACCCATAGAAAAGTGTTGTCTGTTATCTTCTGAACACCATGTAAATAAAACAAATTTATTTTTAAAATGGGATAAACTGCTATAAAAATGGTGCACGGTCAAGTCATACAAAAATACAAAATTGGTTTCCAACTGCAGTCCTAGTTGCAATCACAGACAAAAGCCCTCACCCAGGACTTCCCGTGAGCTGAGAACACAAACTTGTGGAAGTGGTCATGGCAGAAATTTGTTGTCAAAATGAGCAGAGTCTGAGACTTGAATCAAAGCACCTCCAATAACTTCCAAACAAGGCAGAAATTAGTTTCTTGGGAAGCAACGGAGTACATGGTGAGTCTCTTAGCCTTGGAATTCTGTTTCTAGGGTTCATCTAAGCCCATTTTTAAATTTCTGTTGCTAAAACCCACCGATCTACACAAATATCGGTGTTCAGTGCCACTGCTGTCTTAGACAATGGTACAGTAGGAATTCCCCTTCCCCACAAACTTAATGCTGCTCCAGTACTTCTTCTAGATAGTCTGACCCCTAACTTGCACTGAGAGACCTCACCAGTGCTCCAGTTTGACTCCCTAGGCTGAAGCTCTAATCCAGCTAGCATCTACATGGATGTGTAATCAACCTACAACTTCCATACTTAGGGAGACTTCCTGATGTCGTTGGAGCTATGATATGGTTCACTTACACGAGTGACTCAGTGCCTGCAGGACTGGATAATTCTGCCACCCTGCCTCCCCAGCAGATATCGCTTCTGAATGTATTTTTACTTTCGTATCTTTCCTATAGTTTGGGTCCTGTGATGTGAAAAGAGTAAATCCTTCTAATTTCCTTACCAAAAGAAAACCTAAAGAAATTAATGTTATCAAACGACTTCTAGAAGAAGAGGTGAAATATTTCACTATTGCCAAAAGGGAAGAGCACTGGTTAGCTACATGACACAACATATTTTTTTAAACTTTCGGCAGCAATTTGGAAGTCTGATCCTCTGAAAGGAAGCACAGATAACTGTTTAGTTATTAAACCTTGTTAACATGAGTTGTGCATGTCTCTACCTGGACATACCTCTCCACTCCATTGCAAAGCTTCTGCAGAAGGGCTTTTCTATTTCATAAGATTTTCTTGACTGGAGTGATCGAACGATTGAGGCATTATTTATTTGTACAGAGCTTATGTTTAGTGCAATAAGTTTAAAAATTCTGATCTGAAATATTAACTTTACACTAACAAAAATACTTTTCTTAAAAAAATTGTAACAAAAGGAGTATATAGCATAGACAGATCATGAGTTCTTAGCAAATACACTTGTAAGCATTTACCATTACAATATGCTGAACAACTGAATATTAGCATTCATATCTGGTGAGCTTCCAGACTGAAAAGAGATGTAAGTATATAATAATAGTAATAATAATAAAAATTTTATCAGCATTATTTTTATAATTTTAGATAACTATCCTGGCAGTTACACTTCTGAAGACATGTTTCTCTGCCCTTTCCTGATTTAGCCACACACTGCAGTACGTACAAATATGGATCAAACAACAGGCAAGGAATGGTCCCTTCCACCTTCCAGAGCTCTCTGGCATGAAATGAAATGAAGCATACAGTACTTTTTTTTGTACAGTAGTACAGTTAATTTCTCTTCTCATCCTCAGCATCTTTATATCTGGTCATGAATTAATCATGTGTATGGCTAAGACTGAGCTTTAACAACCTGTTATTTCAACTGCTAATATGAAGAATCCATACCTTTCGAAGGGGCACCGCTAAAGTGTGAAGGAGGCTTCTGAACTCAAAGGGAGGATAGAGAGCAATGGGTATGAGGCTTAAGTAACATAGAATAGGAAGCTAACTACATATAAAAATTATCTGTCCCCATTTTGTAGTTTCTGTTTGAGGAGATGCAAGGGCTCCCACACACCTGAATACCTGAGGAGTTGGTTATTGTGATATCTGATACTGATAAACAAAACTGTGCCCTGCCAGGGCCGTAACGTAAAATGACTGCTTACAAATCCATTCAAACTGAATGAACTCTCACTGAAACCACCTTCTGAAAAACTAAATTTGAGACTTCTCTTGATTTGAAAGCTTTCCTTGCATATCACTGTCCTGAATCAAATGCAAAACTAAACAAGCTAAACAAGTAAAACTTCCAGCAAATTAGCAGTGTCATGGGAAATCTGTCTCTAAACCCAGTCATTGTTTTGGATTATCTTTACAACGATACTTCCTCCAGACTGTAAAATATCAAGCAGATAAGAATCAACATTTCCATGACCACAATGAATAATTTAAAAAATGGAACAATGATAAAGTTGCTTGTAAAAGCCACCCGTATGAAAAGAGTACATGTTTCACAAAAATAATTGTTAAAAAAAGTATTAAATCCCTGTTCCTTTTCTCTGATTTTGGCTGTTTATTTTTATTTATATATATATATATATATGTG
>NW_008633987.1:0-8684 GCF_000691845.1 Merops nubicus
TATATGAGTAAAAGTAAAGCTACTGCCTATATTTTCTTTGTACAGTAAGTGTGAAAACCAAACCAAAACCAACCAAACTCTTAAATACTCAGAGCTCTGTGTCCTCAGACACTTCAAGTTCCTGTCTGGAAACAGGCCAGTAAAGGTTTCCCTGGTGGGAGGTCACAGTGGCACAGCATTGTATCAGTCACTGATTAGAGTGTCCTAGTTGTGATTTATTCCTTCCACTTCATTCCCTGGCTTATGGAGTAAATACCCCCCAGTGAACACTACCAAGTCTTACAGATGTTCCTGCTGCTTTAGCGTTCAGCGCTTGGGTTTACAGACGTGAAAAGCACAAGTCTCATAATAACAAGTCTGCTCCCTCGTTCAATTCACACACTTACAGATCCAGACGACCACAGTAGCTGGTGGTTATTTACCCCATTTCCTCAAAAAAAAAAAAAAAAAATGCAGGTACTATACATAAAGTTACTAAATCAAATCTAGCTGTCCCTATGAAGCAAGAGACTACAGAAAAGAGAGAGATGCATTCTACTCAAGCAATTTATCTCAAGTCATTTTGGAGCTGAGTATAAGGTTCAAGTGCAACCTACATCCTTTGCCCCATAACAATTTACAGGACGCTATCCTAGCAAATGTTAGGGATAAATTACACTATTTTTTCTCTCCTGATCTGCTGGCTGCTACCCTAAGAGTAAAAATGTACAGCACCTTCTGATTACCTAGATGCTCTCTACCCTGTCCCCCTGCTTCATTTTTTTAAACCATTCCAAAGTCCAGACTGCTTTCTAGGGCTTCAGTAACTGTTGTGACACATCTGGAAGTTTTCTTCTTCTTGACATTATATGAATGAATACAAATATTTTGGAGGAGTGGCTTAGCCCCACATACAAATGCCATGAAACACTTGTAATCTTTGTTTCAAAGACAAAACTACTTCTGGGCTTAGTCAACTGCTAATTTTTGCTAATGATACATCCCCACTGAACTCAACAACCTTTTCTTTATATGCTGTATGGTAGTTACAGCACATTTTCTTTCCCATGTTTCTATTTCTATTTTAAGAGTTTTATAACTTCTGTATAAAGAGAAACAATGAGACTAAAGTGCCAGTGAGGTGCAATTGAATTACATTGAAATATGACATGTTAAAAACTAGCATTACTTCCTTGAAAAGGAATTTGGAGATGAAAACATCTGTGTTCACAATAAGTACCTACATGTGGAACCTTTATTGCAACTCTTTCCTGCTGTGCATGAACTGACCTCATTTCTTAAACCCATAATGCATTATCATGCTGATTAGTTAAATTATCACACTAGACATTTTTAAGCTGTGGTGCTTTTCTGCTGGAGCTGTGAGTGGCTTAGATTTGTATGACACAAAAAGATCTTGCACTTCAAGCAGTGGATTCTCTGCGAATTGTTCACTTTTCTTTTTTTTCAGCATCTTTGTTAAGAATAGTACATATTGCATCTCTCACAGTCATGCAGTTTCAAACCTGGAAATCCATTTACCTTTCTTATTCCATGTTCCCCAGAGTCACCCTATTTGTTTAAAGAAATGCAACTCAACCATGCATCAGTCAGCTTCAAGACTACAAGACATGTGAAAAACCACTGCCGTCCCACGTGGAGACATTTTCCCAAGAAATACTGCAGCACCACAAAAAAACAAACAAACAACAAACACACACACACACAAAACCAAAATAAAGCAAGCAAACAAACAAACAAAAACTAAAAAACAAACAAACAAACAAACAAACAAAAGCCCAGCTTCTGGAGATGTATTTTGGTTTCCTATTTATGTACTTCCACATGCCAGAAAAATATTCCTCTTTCCACACTATCCACAGCCCAGTATTCAAGACGAAAATTACAATCCAGTACCAAGCAGAAATGGCACACTAATCCTGAAGGCCAGGACTGAAACCTAGCCACATATTAACATTATGTAACTTGATAGGGCCAAGTTTCCTGCATGGGCCCACGACTGCCCTCAGTCTGCCCAATGGATTCTGCTAGTATAAGCCAATCTCTTTTGTAAAGATTGCTGTAGCATTTTGGCCCCCAGTGGTTTGTGTTCATGGACAAATTTTTACTTCAGGCCAGGTTAGCATATCTGGAGCACAGATACAATTCTGCACCATACTGCGATACAGAGGAACAGTGCACCATGTGAAGAAACACCTTCTACCTTTCTTTCTTTCTTGTAATAATCCTAGTTCATTCTCAGAATGTAAATTGTTGATATGATGTAACGAAGTCATGAATGAATTACTGGTTTCAGAAGTCTCCAATATATTTTTCAGAGGCTGTGTGAAAAAGGTGTTCTTCACTGGCTTAAAGCCTATCAAACAAGTATCACAGTGTACACTGTGATTTGGGTTTTAAAATTGAGAACAGGAGCTTATCTTTCCCTCCTCAAGGTTTAGACAATATTTTTACACCACACTGCCTCTTAAAGCAGTCTTTTTTTCAGTAGTTCTTCAGTATAGGACATGCCCATCCTTCAGTTATCCTGGCTTTGCAAGATTACGATAGAGATGAACCACTATGCACATAAGACCTCTGCTTTAATACAACTACTATTATGGATTTAGTTACAGTAGGACAGAGCTTAGGACTGGTTGGTAAACCAGTTAAATACTTAGGTGATTAAAACCAGCTGTAACTAATGCCCCATCTCACTGCAACTATGTTAAGATGCTCCAGAGACTGAAACAGCCATTGCGGTGAATGGGTGGTTTGTTGCTTTTTCTCTCAGATTCTCCTTCCCACTGAAAAACTCAAAAGAAGAACCAAAATTGTCAACTCCAGAGTACCAGGAAACCTCCTGATTTTCTACCTATTAAAGAAACATACCAATTACTGTGAAGATGTCATGGCCAAATCTTCCTAAAAGAGCAGGACACCCTGGGGCACCTGAAACCCTTATTTTAGTAACTCTGGCACTCACAAAGGCGTTTTCTGTCTGTAATTTCCAAGACATTCATAGCTGGATTTGTTTCAAATGTTTCTTGCCTCCTTCCTCCAGAGTCCAAGACACAGAGCTGGATAGATCCCCTTCTGGATGCAATCCCACTGAGGCTTTGCAATAAAGAAAATAACAGAGTAGCTGGCTGCTCCAGCTGTAGTCCTTGGATGCTGTTTGTAAACATGGGGGATAGATCTGTACTTCTTTCAGTATGTTTCTTAGAAATTAGCTGGCACGTGTCAGCTGTTAAATACAGCTTGGGCAGCTTCCACCATGGGAGGTGCCTGAAAGGCAGGTGCCACCCCGACTCCCCACTCCTGGCCCCAGTTGCATGTATCTGGCCATGCTCCGTCCCTTCTGCATTTGCTTTTCCAAAACCCCAGCTCATCAGCTACTCTTTTTTGTCTGGATTGAGTTCCTGTCCTATTGCATAATCCTGTGTGTGTACCAGGGTTGTATTCTGAAGTAAGACTTTACAGCACCAAAGGCCAGAACTCATAATGGGAAACACCAGCTCTCCTACAGCCTTAGTAGACCTAATCACCCGTACAATTGGTGCACTTGCTCTGTTTGCTTAAAAATAAAGAAATTAAAAAGGGACCAAAAATATCAGCAATAACATCTTAATTCCACAGCAGGTGCACATACGACCCTTAAGTTCTCCAGAGTAAAACAACAGTTTCTGCAACTTGAGAACAAATAAATCCTACATCTGATAGCCACATGTGGCTTAGTATAGAGGGAGACATAGAAGATGCTGCCTAATCTGCTCACTGTGGAGGTGCAAAGCACCTACTGGCATCAAGCCATCGGTGGGAAAGGCAGAGGGGAACCAGTACACAGGTACAGCAGTTCTAGGAAGAGATGACAGGAGAAGCGTGTTGGAGAACATTTTTTGTTAAGAATCCATACAACCTGGTCAGCAGCATTCAGTTTGTAATAACTACAACACCACCACCAAACCCTTCCAAGGAGCTAGGTGATGCAACTGAATGCTACAAGAGGAAGATACAATACCTGTATACCAGCTGAGGAATGTGGTACAGTTTACACTCCTTGCAAGATTTCACTTTAAAGTATGTCAACCTATAAAAAAGAGTGCAATACCAAACCCCAATGATAATTGGCAGTTTTAGTTTGGCTATTTTCAGCCCATAGTTTACTAATTTTTCATGCTGTAGATAGCATTTTCTGCTCGGCAGATCAGACTGTGGAGATCTCTGAGGCTTCTTAAAAAGTAGGCTGCATGTAAAGTGTAATTTTGTAAACCAGCATATCAAAAAACGGAGTGCTTGTCTGAGGCAGAAAGCAGCTCAACATGAATACTCTTTTAAAGTCTTCCTCTGCATTTAAAAAATCACTGCCCACCCATAAATCGATGTTTTTTGTTATGTACTGAACCTTGAACCACTTTTCATGAAAGCAATACACTACCCTTTTGGTACTGTGGACCTTAATAAAATGCTTTATATATCTGCACAGTCTCTAATTTAGGTCTTTTGCTTAGATTTTTCATCTCTTGTTGGTTGTCAAAATGGAAAATGTCACATAATAATACATACCATAAGGACTTATTATGGTGGCATTTTAGTCTTGGATTCATATAAAAATCGGAAAATAAAATACACTTTAAAAGTGATCTGGAAACAGTAATAATAGCTTCCTTCAAAGCAGAAACAAAGACATAAATTTTCTTTTCTAGCCTTAGTTTTCTCTAGTGGAAATGTCTTTCCTCATAGGAGCTGGAATGCAGGATACATCTGTCACATTTTTCCCAGAAGACATTTTGGATTACTAGACAAACATAAGGAAGTTATGATTCAGCAGACTGAATGGTGCTGCCAACAGATTTTTCCTTCTGAGCTCAGCAAGGTGCTTCCATGTTCTCTGAAGCCATGCAGGTGGCGGAGAACCAGTACTCCCACAACTGCCCTCTGCATGAACGGTTTCCATGTGCCTGCACAAGCTGGTAGAATATATTCTGGAAGGGAATACTCAAGACATACTGCTCCAAGATAAGCATCCGCAGTGAGGATGGATGTAGCAGTTCTGCTGAGAATTTTGTGTGAAGGAGTGCCCACAAACTGCCCTAAAACCTTGCGCTTATTCTGGCCTGCTTAATGACAAATTTTGATGGATAATGAGACAAAGCTTCCTCCATGCATCTCCTTTCCCTTCTGACAGCATGGCAGTGGCTGTGCCTGGGGAGCAGGGCTGACTTTGCACCAACCCTCTGCAGGCTACAGCCACAAGTTCAGAAACCTAAAGCTACTTTTATTAAAAGACCAAATCTAAAGCTGCAAAACGATGACTGCTACCAGAATTACGGTAGGTGCTAGGACAGTGCTTTTCTCCACTTCTTTTGATTAGAGGGTATGAACCGGGAAATCTGACTTGCTGCATAAATGATGTGGCTTAATGAATAAATACAGCTCCTGAGGTTTAACCCAGAATGAATCTGAAGGGTGGCTTCCCCCAGGGGGAGGGGTGGAGGGCATTGCCCTGAATCAGTTTCCAAGTGACTTATTAATGGCTTCAAGCTGCACCAGTGGAGGTTTAGACTGGACATTAAGAAGAACTTCTTCCCTGACAGGGTTGTCAGGCACTGGAACAGTCTGCCCAGGCAGGTGGTTGAGCCACCATCCCTAGATGTGTTTAATAGATGTGCAGATGTGGTACCTGGGGATATGGCTTAGAGGCTGACTTGGAAGAGTAGGGTTAATGGCTCAACTCGATGATCTTAAAGGTCTCTTCCAACCAAAGTGATTCTATGATTCTGTGACTTAAACCTCATATCATTCCAGGATATGGCTTACACTGAAGGGTTTTTTCACACTTAAGTAGCAAAATGCAGTGACAGAATTAGTATCTACTTATATACTGAAAACTTAGAAATTAAGAGGCTTGGAAGCTCATTTTTGCTAGAAAGTAATTTCAAAATTCTCTTTAATTTTCCTAAATTAGGTCACTTTATACATATGAGACAAGCAGTAACCAAATGCCAGATGTGCACGTTTTCTTCTTGCCCTAAAACCTGTAAGGTGAGGCTTGCAGTGTGAGAATTTAATTTTTCAGCAAGAGCCAAAGGACAAGGAATCCCACATCAGTCCCTTAAATCCAGGATTCATCTCTAAAAATCACTAAGTACCTTGCTCTGAAAAGCAACAATCTTTGTTTGTACAACAGTATTACAAATACTGTACTTCCTTCAGGACAGGAATTTTGAAACTTTGAGAAATCCCTTTCTCTGGACATACCTGCCTTTTGCAATTTCCAACAGCATCAGTTTTAACCAGACCACTCAGTGCCCCTGCATTCTCTCTTTGGTCTCTCTCCTATTCAGATGCTTCCTTTCTGGTGCTTATTTTATCAGGAAAAGGATAATCCAAGAATGTGGGCTGCTCCTTCCATACAGCACATCTCATCGCACCCTCTAGGACCCACATGACATCTGCACACTCGAAGACAAAGAAATGTAACAGAAATTACACTTACTACACCCTGATGTTTCATAGCTAACTACAGACGGTGAAAGCCAAGCCAGTATGAGGACCAATGTCTCCGTGACTCTTTCTTAAATACAAAGTCTTAAGAAAACAAGTCAAGTCAGACCAGATCCAAATGCACTTCATTTGATGGACATGTCACTATCAACCTCTTGCAGCTTTATGTTGGACTCAAAGTTAACTGTTCAGCAGCTACAGGATGAAGCTCAGGGGAAAATGCTCGAAGTTAAATCTTTGTGTACTCTGAAGACCACATTTTCCTCCAGGGAACATTCAAAAATAACTCTCACCATTTCCACTGCAAGTCTAAAAGGAGGGCTGCTAACATCACACGGATTATAGCCCTGTCTCACATAATAAATCCCTATCTTGTGCTTCATTTTCTACTCACACGTGTATACATCAGCTGCATTCAGCTGATTACTCCTGACTAAGTAAGGAAAAGCTAAAAATTACTGGCTTAAACTGCAAGCGACATAAATATTGCTTAACTTCATGCCTGGAGGTTAGTAATGAGTTAACATTCATGGAAAGCTCGTGTAAATTAATTCCTTGACAAATGAAAGCATTTTTTTCAAACCTGTGGTTTTACATGGTGCAGTCTAGTCCGTATAAATTTTGATGGGACTACGAGCAACTTCTCTGTACAAGAGTTTGCATGACACAGAACACTGGCAGTGCTGGTTGGCAATGGAAGCAAGAGTCTGGAAACTGCAAGGCAAACACAGCCAGTGATGAAAAGCAAACAGCAAAACGGTTTTATTATTAAAGGAGACTTCTTGAAGACAAAGCCTCAGTATTTCTACAGACTGCTTAACTAAAATCCTAATTCTTTTGTTCATTGTCGCTAAGTCAATTATATGCCCACTTTTATTATATTTGATGCATCCAGCTCTTGCAGTCAAGACTGCACTCAAATATGTTCTTGTTAAAAATATCTCATTTATACTCCTTACCTTGGATGGAAAACCAGCTGAATGTATGAAAGTTAAAAAAATATAACCAAAACAATTCAGAATGAAAATAAGTAGAAAACTGAAAACATTTATCTTTTTAATAGCTTTGTATTTAAATTGTAGAATTTGGCAATATTGGCTATGTCAGTCTTAACATTTGTTGACAAAAACTTCTTTAGAAGCTCAATGAATATGACTTATCTGTAAGATTTCGGTTTTGAAACAGAGAAACAAAGATTGTTACCTTACCCTGAATACCTCTGTTTTGATGCATTATATTCTAACCTGAAGCCTTTTTTCTTAGTCCTTCTCTGCATAAATATTTAATATTAACTTTTCTTCCTGTACAGAGCACCACTCTCCTTCCTGTGTGATGCATCCTGAACACCTTACCCTGTGAAGCTTTTTAGTAGAGCTCTATGTAAGACATCCCCATTAGTAAAAGCATTGTCTGGTACTCTGTATTGAAGCCTGCGTGCACTAAGTACAGAGGAAACATAAGCCAAAGGCAAGGAAAGCTTCTACCACTTCTCCCCTACATACTGTGTCTATCAGTATGATGAGACTGCAGACTCCTCGGGGGCAGATTCAAGTCTTTTAACGTTTTATTTAGCAGTGACTCAGCTGATGGCACTTTGTAAATACATGAAACCTAGCTTGTACCAGACGCCTTGCAAAGCATGCCCCAAAGAAACATATGAATATGCAAAGTACATGCTTTCTCTTATTCTAAGGTTGTGTGATCACCCCCCATGTGTTTCTGAAAGTGCCATCTCACAAGCCCTTCTCCCTCACTAAAGAGAATTTACATTGCATTGTTTTATCTTGTGGTGTTTTAGCTGACAGTAGCTGAGCTTTTGATGTTTACTGAAGACCGCATTAGTCTTCCAAAAATACTGTTTACAAAGCAAAGGAAAACATTCTTTAAAGAAAAATGACTCAAAATTCAGCTCTGTTCCTTTGCTCTTTTCTCTTTTAACCCTTCAGACAAAAGCAGCTAAAAAAACTCTCACTGTATTTTCCTCCACACAGGAGGAAACACTAATTTTTTTTATATTTTTCTCAGCAGGAGCAAAACATAGCCTCTGTGGTTTTCTACAACATAAAGATTTCCCTCTGAACTTTAATTCTGGGGAAAAAAATCTTTCATCAAACTCCAAGACTTGTGCTCTAGAGATCACTCCAGATGTGACAAGCACATGGGAACACTGAAAGTTAATTAAAATCAGGGATGGTTCC
>NW_008633987.1:8715-25205 GCF_000691845.1 Merops nubicus
ATTTTACATGAATATGTGTCATGCTGTGTAAAACTATATGCTATAGGGACTGGACAAGCCCATTCCTTTTCCAGCAACACGCACACCAAGTATGCTTTACAAATGAACTTGCCACTCGTCAAACTAACCATATCTGACATACTGACCTGGGAATGCAAAATAATTGCTGTAAATGAAGCATATAAAATTGAACATCTATTCAGTAATTTTCATGGAAATAAATGAAATGCTGCACTAGTGAATGAAAACCACAAAGACAGAACTAAATGAAAATGGCATAGGTAAAATTTGACTGAACAACATTATTCTCCTTATCCAAATATCCGAGAGAAATACCAACAAGAAAAATGAGAACAAGAGTTAGAAATTAACTAGCCTTGATATTATGAGAAATAAAAGCAATGGAAATTTGGAGCATGTTATCTCAGTTTGATCTGATTTTGAAAGGCCTTGAAGCAGCTCTTTCAATGCCTCTTAGATCAGGCTTCACACTCATACATTACAGGAATACACCCTAGTTTACAGTCACAAAAAATTTACTTGTATTTCTTTGGCCAGTGTTAGTATGAAAACACAACACATACACATATCTAAAGCAACAACATTCGTGAACTCACAGCAAATATTCTGTCCCGTAACCAATGAATACCGAACATGAATCCTTTTAAATTTTATCACTTGAAAGGTAACTTTCCCATTCTCAAAGATGAAGCATGTTTGTCAAACACAATGTGTGCAGGGACAGAGAATAGTATTAGAGGGAAGTGGGACATCAACTTTGCTGCCAGCATGCTCTGATTTGAACTTCACCTGATGTGTATGGATATGATGAAAGGACTATGGCCAAATTCCATAAGAAGGCCAAGTTCCACTAGGTCTGAGGAAACAATGTTCATTTTGTTTCTCAAGCCACCCTTTTAAAGCAGTATCTCATTATAAATTCACTTAAGTCTCATCAAAATATATGCACATGTACGACTTTGCATATCATAAAGCATCACTAATAGCACAGAAAGCATCGGGGAGCACAGAAACACTAGAACGTGGCTGAGTTAATTAACTACATGAAGTTAGCTGTTATCAAATGGAAAAATAACTAAAGAGCTCAAGATTTTGCCTCAGGGGTTGCAAAATTCTGGGTTTATGGAGAAGTTGTGAACAGCCAGAAGCAAAAGCTAAGATAAAATCATCATCTGCCTTCAGCAATGCCTTATGCCACTTCACCCTCTAAAACATTATCTATTCTTAGAACATAGCTAATTAAAGATTCTCCTCTGTAGCTCCTGAGCAGCACAAGACTTCTTGCACTCTTGTTGCTTGCTGGTGAGGTAGGTAAGGAGGAACACTCTGACAAATATTTAGGAGGCAGGAGTTCCATAATCTGTTGATTAATTTCCACCATCCACAACGCAGTATTTTGTAGATCTCTGTATCCTCCACTGCTCTGAACACCTTAATAGCCAGTCCTATCCCACATTAAGGCTGTGGAAATCTCTGGAGTCTATTCAGTGAGTACCTTCTGTTGTGACACCCATGGTCCAGTGACTTTACACAGCAGCTGAGGAGAGTATAGTTAGAGACAACTACCAATGAAACCTAAAAATGGAAACCTTAAAGCCCTAAACAATAGCCCTAGCTAGGTACTCTACTTCTGTTGTTTAATTAAAAGAAGACTCATTTATAGTTACAAAGCCCATGAAATAGGGAGTTGGAGAATCTGGGTTCTAAAGGGTTGCATAAAACTGGACACTACTTAAAATGAATTAAAAAGCATACCACATTTTGTATGAAGAGCACTTCTCTTGGTTCAATTAATGGTCAGGCTTAAGCTTGTAAAGCACATTTAACAATAATCCAAATGTGGTGAACAAATGGAATCAAATTACTAGTTTCCAGTTTTATCTGCTGATGTAGTACATGATGAGCACTGAACTCTGCTCTAAGCAACAGGGAGAAAAGATGACACTTCTCATCCCAGAAGGCTTCCATGAAGAGATGTCTGAAACTCAGTAGTAAATTGATTACACAGATGATTCTGCTTGTTCTGGCAAGCAGAAAAAAAAAACAGACAGACTATTTTTAGCGTGGCGCTTCATTATCAGATTAATGGCATCCCAAGCTTTATCAGCCTGTCAGGTCAGAAAGAAAGTACTTACTGTTAGAGAAGCACTCAAACAAATTTCCTGATTAGGTACAATGTCTCCTAGCTTTTCCCTATTGCTGTAAGGATCATTTATCCCCCTGTAAATTGGATAACTAAGAGTCAACCATTTTCTGTTATCTCTTAGGCTATCTCCATCACTTTTAGCTTTCTTGTCTTTGGCTACTACATTTTTAAACGTTTGCTTCTGGGTCTTGACATATTTTCCATAGATATTCCATAATAAATTCCATTGATACTGAAGCAGGAAAACTGATCAATCACTTTATGTATGAACATCTTAGTAAACTAGTGAATCTTTGTGAATTTTTGTCTCATCATTTTGAGATGGCTGCGTTGCTAAAGGTTAATTACATTTCCTATACCATCTGGGCATTGTTCTCAGTCACACTTGTCCTTAAATTTGTTCAATTTTCTATCAATAGTATCCCCAGTGGTTTTGTTAAGAAGCTTAACAAGCTGCTTCAAAAACTCTCCTTCCCTTCTACCTCCTAATTTATCTCTTACCACGGCTGCAGATGCAGAATGAATTCTTTGTATCACATCATTGTATAAAACATTGTATAAAACATGCTCTTAACATACTTCTCTGTGCCATATGCCGCAGGCATACAATTTATTTGCAACCCTAATGAAGTTCATTGAGCCAAAGAGTGACAAAAATTAGTTGAAAGTAAGCCAAAGTCACGTTCAAACCCCTCGCTGCAATAACTAAAACACACACATCCGTCTAATGTTTGTGAGATCTGCTTTTTCTGTCAGTATGCTACAGCCAGTTCACACATGCTACAGCCAGTGAACAGACTGATTATGGATAGGCATTTGTGACCAAGTGTTCTCAGAAACTAAACTGAGGTTACCTGTCTCACTGCATGTAGCCATCAGTTCATAACTGCCAAGTAGAGCTGAAAAAATCAAATCAGATGTAGAAAATTCCCCATCTAGCCCCAAAATACTGAACGACCCTGGTACCTGTCAGATCTCAGGTGTCTTGTCAAAAGCAAACCCACAGAAGTCTAACGCTCAACCAGAGCAACTAATTTCAAGTAATTTAATTTAGTGTTTGTTTTTTTTTTTTTTTTTGTGTGTGTGTGTGTGCAACTGGAAGGCAGTAACTGACACAGCTCCATTTGAGTCTTCAAGGTGGAAACGAGACAACAGACCTCCTTTTATACTCCTGAACATGATGTGCTCCTAACCAAGTATGAACAGTCAAATAGTCAGTCTGACAGCCACTATACAAATGAGCTTGGATGAAGACGTCCTTGTATCACCTTGCATAGACACATAGACATGCACAAAATGTCAACTCCGTGGCAAAACTTGAGCTGTCGTCACTCAAATTTGTAATTTTTAATTGTACCCTTTCAGTTTAGTTAATAGCATCTTCCAAATCAAACTAACCAGATCAAACTCTGTCTGAAAATTCAAAAATGAGCCTGAATATGAGCAAGTGGGTGAGCAAGCAAAGGCAACATACACATGTATAAAGTATCTCAAAAGACTGAGAGAGTTGCCTGTTGGTTTTGAAACCTTAATGTCAACAGAGCAGGATTAAAACAGTAATGTCCAGTGAAGTACATCCAGCTCTTCCTTGCCACTACACTGTGTGTGGGTTGTATAAAATGCTGGCTGTTCATATAGGCAGTACCTGAATGACAACTGGTCAAACAGCAATTAGGATTAACTCTATGTTGTCGGTCACAGCTGAAAACCCACATCAGCCTTGAAACTGCCAATTACTTCCACCCCATGATGTGTCTTTAAAAGAAAGACTATCATAGCTCTGCAACACAACCCTACAGTGAGAGACAGCGACCAACCAACCATTCCAGCACAATGAAGTCAGCTTACAGCTAAGAAGTTACCTTTAAGGGCTTTATTATGGATTAGTTCCTCCTGTGCTATTGAAGATACTTTGATCTCTCAGGTTTTAGCATAGCCTTAATTTAAAATAAGCTGCTACAAGGGAAACTATCCTTTTATGCTACAATTGAGTGGCATGGATTGAAGGGTTACAGGGACAAGTAGGAGGAAAGTGGGAATGGAAAGATTAACTACCAAGTTCATCTTCCTGCCTCCCTTGGCACAGACCCATGCAGTAGCAGTCATGAAAAAGTGGTGCTGCATTTTGCTCGGAGGGGAAAAGACAAAGACAGGATTCAATTTCCAGCTTCCTAAGATTTCATCCACTTTCAGGGGCCGGACCTAGAAAACAAAGCCTATTTTATGTCTTATTAATATTCCCATTCACACTAAGTATTACTCCTCCTCCTGCTGCATACGTTTTCTTCACACAGGACTTAAGATGTGATACTACAACCTATCATGTCTTGTTCATGCTTTAGAATGGGAGTACCACAAACAACATGCTAGGTGATGGTCACAGGTCTACCGCAAAGTCATGCTCTCCAAGAATGCCAGGCTCTGAGCTGGCTCTCTAACCCTGGGCAGCTGCCTGTGAAGAGGTCTGTGGTCCAGTCAATGCCCAGCATGGCTCCACAGGAAGCACCTGGGAAGGTAACCCCCTGCAAGCTCCATGGTCCAGCTGCCTGCTCTGGCTCTGGCCACATTCAGCTGCTGCTGCCACTGGGTTTTCACAGCCTGCAGTGCCCCACTAAATGTCTCATGCAGGATGGCTTCTGTCAGCTAGAGCTGCACCAGCAGCTTCTTCAACCCCACAGCCCTTGCATAATTCACCTTATGAAAAGTCAGTCTGAGGATTTCTGTTAACACTTGGTATGGTACCAGAGGTATCCACAGAAGTTATTTTATTCTGTTTCGCAGAGACCCGAGTTCAAAGGAAATCAGAGCTTAAAGATCAATTTGATAGTTCAAACAGCCCAAAGGACAAAATTGTAAGGCTGTCCTTGTGTGAAGATACTGCAATGACTTTGTCAATGCTGAGAGCTTAAATAAGCCCTGTGTATTTACTAATTACAGCTACAAATATGAACTGCCACAGTGTTTCATTTCCAAACATTTCAGAGTTCAATGCATTGGATGCTTCTCATGAACAGCCTAGAGCAGATATGCAACAACTAACACTGACCTTGTATCAGATTAAAAATTTTAGTTTAGTTTTTAAGCCCTCAGAAAACCAGTCACCTAAACTCTAAGCTAGTTAGGAGAAAACTAGTCTTCCAGTCTTCAAGCCAGTGAGGCTTGTAAAGCATATGGCTGAGGGGGACACAAAACTGCCCTTGAGTATGAGCATGTGCCAGCCACAGCACAAGCTCTTCCTGGTTTATGTCACCCTGTCCCTGGTAAAAGTCAGCCGCCAAAATCCATCAATAAAATCTCTGCCAGTCAACCAGAGCTGCTACTAGAGCATTATGAAGAGCAGGATAATGCAGCAGTTACACTGCAGTTTACATTTTCAAAAGATTGCACAAATACTAACAAAAGATGAATCAGATCCCTGATTCACATGATCAATATTACCCACTTCAGCCAAAGGTCATTTTCTCTGACTAAGGAAAGGAGGAGAAAAAACCTTCAAGAAGGCCTCAAAAGGCAGTAACTATTTTTCAGTGTTCAACTTTAAACCCTTATTAGGTGCTAAATCTCTGACTTACACATTGACCTGTAAGAATCACTGGTTAGATGTCTACTAAAATAATGAAAAGGAGAGACGAATAACAACATCCATTTCTGCAGCTGCATCATACCTCCTGACTGTCCTCAGATCTTATCCACAGCTGCTACTCCCACCAGAAGTTTCTACTCCACTGCCCACGGAGAAGTTTGGTTCTCCAGCACCACAACCATTAGCTGCTAGCACTGCCCCTCCAGAGGCACTCAGGAGAGAAATAAAAGTAATGATGAAGACAGTCCAAATAAAGACTGACAGTCACTATACTGCACTACATGGTGCTATAACCTGATCATTGCATAAAAGTGAAAATGTAGGATAAAATCCCATTGAAGGGCGGGAACATGGTACACTTTTTTCCAGACTAGCTTTTTATAAAGTACCAAAACTAAAATGCTTCAGACTGTCTAGGCTGTAACAGCTTCACAACAGTATTTATTCATTTGCTTTTACTGCTGCATCCTAATAAATATCACTGCCAATAAAAGTTTTATGTCAGTTGCCTGTATCCTTTGGCTCACCACCTGCAAAGTTTGCCTATTCATCATGACCATCACCATTAAGACAGCAATAAGTCTCTTTTGCTTACCTTTTGATTGCAAAAAAGCAACTGATCAACCTTCTCTAACAGAGCTCTTCTCCCAGCTCCCTAGGGGAGATCTGCGCATGGACATTTTGAAGCTGTCAGCCGTTTGCTTTCCTAATTTAAGACATCTCCACTCCACCTTCCACCAGGAAGAAAAGCACACTTCTGACATTATAAGCTGCTCCTTCTAAAAAGATACACAATATTTTAGTAGCAGCTTATCAAGGTTGTCCGGCAAGCTGCACTACCCACTGATTTACTTCATGACCTTAACTATTTTTCCATATTCTAGCAATCCTGTCTTGGAACAGCCAACAGAACAGCCAACATAAAAAGTCAGTAAAACTTAATACAAGAGCCCATCAGAGTCAATGTTCTCTATCCAAGCCATTGTGCTTTTCCACATGTAGCCATAGGAGTCAGACAAGGATATTTGGTTCTCAAAGCTCAGCAGTTTTGTGTAACAAATCAAATCAGATTCATTCAATCTTAAAAGGAAAAATAAACTTCAAAAAGGAGAGAAAAAAACATGCTCATCCTGCTTCCACAGCTTAGTCCAGCTACGTGAGCACTGAAAAAATAAAAAAGCATTCACATGGGTATCCTGAAAGTGGTTTGCAGGTTTGAGAGTCATTCAGTCTGGAGCAGAAATAACTAGAGCAATGTGGATTAGGTGGCAATTCCATGGAACAAGCAGTGAGCATTCAGGGCCTGAGTTGTGGGAAACAGCATGCAAACGTGTCATAGCCAGAAAGATTGTAAATAATTCAGTGCATTATTTTGAAAAACAAATATGACAGTGAAAAGTTACAGACAGGGTAATACATAACAACAGGATAGTATCACAGCTGATTTCACCTGTGCAAAAGCGGTGGAATTTCTGACTTTGTTGTGAACATTGATAGCTAAGATAAAACTTAGTAAAGATCTGCAAAAATCAAAGAAAAAGAAAAAGGATTCAAGATCTGACTTGAGCATTTAGAGATTCTTTTTTTTACAAAGTGTTAGACTAAACTTTTTATCTTTGCTTTGGCAATGCCAGCAATGATTAGTCACCACTAAACACTGTTGACTAATTAAACCAGATGATATTTCTGTTCTCTTTTAATAACATTATCCCCTCTTCCTCATTCTTTTCTTTAAAACAGATGTCTAGCAGTCAGTTAATTAACATTCATTTTTCTAGGACACATTCAGAACAGGAATACACTAACTTCTCAGGTAAAAGTAATTTATAGGCTACATTGTCCCAAGTTACTTTCTATTATTTTGTCTATGACAGAGCAGCGTTGCAAAGACAACCAACAACTTATAGCAGGACGTTAACAATATTGCTCATTTCCTGAGTTCTGCTTAAAAAAAAACCCCTCTATTAAATAAAAATGAATCACAACTATTACCAATTTTATTACTTTTCTACAAGGAACAGACATTGTTGACAACCAAATCCTCAGTTCAATGAGCTGTTAGTTATATCAAAGAATAAAATCCCAGATCCATGAATCCTATTATGCTCTATATTGTATTTCTTCTAATGATGTTGCTCTGAAAAGAACTGGATTCTGAGTAGGCCTGAGAGGGCATCCCAGACATTTGTGAAGGAGCTTCTTTGCCATTTAACCATGGAGAAGCATTGGTAGGGAAATGCTTTAGTCCCTCCCATAAAACTTAATGTTTGGACATAAACTGACAGAGACTTTTACTCACGTATGGGCAAGCCTAGGGGTCAGTACATTCTGTCCAAGCTGCACATGCTCACTATTCCACTGCTTACAGGGCTGCTGCGTGCAAAGACCTGCAGACAGGACTTCATTACAGCCAGTGGCATTTTCACAAAGACCCCCCCCAAATCTGCTTCTACAATACAGTAATATTTGCTTCCTTACATACTAACTACTGGAAATTAGCATTACATTTCAATTAAAAGAACAATAGAGGAAAAAGGCAGGTTTCTCAAGCCAAAGTGAGTTTTATGCTTCATCTTCAGTACTATTTAAAAGCACTTAGAGTTAAATTGTACAGAAAAATCTGACACAAAACTAGGACTTCTGGTCACATTAAAGTGATGTGTGTATTAACGCCGTTTTTTTAGAAGACAAGCTTTCTTGGAAAAGTCGAGATAATCTATAGAGTTGGAGCTGTGACTATTCAATCAAGTTACTAATACACTTTAATTTTAGAAGACCTTCCTGGAATGTCTGTATGCAGTTTCACAAAAGCATAAAGCATTTCATGTTTGCATACCTCTATGGATATTTAAAAATCAGATAAAATAGTTAATTTAACTTGGACTGTAACTTAGCACATAAAGCTTTTCCTTTAATATCTCATAAGGAGCTATAAGTTTTATTCCACCACCAGTAAGCACTGTAGCTTAGTGCTTAACTTATTAAGAAGAATTACGTATTTTCAGAGAGAAATTAATTTCCTCCCATTTTGGGAGGTTTTCAATATTCTTTTTGACAAGGTTTATATTTTTTAAGAGTGTGTTGGAAGTAACCTGAGCTTCGGGTCTGGGCAGAGGCTGAGGGCTGTGCATGATTTTTGATCTCTTTCACCCTAAATGTGGAGCAGAGTAGTCTTAACACTATATCTACCAGTTATTTTTTTCTTAAATCTCCATGTAAATCAATGTTTCTGTCCTTCTGCCAAGCACAACTTTATAATGTCTTTATTTTGTTCTCTTAAAATAAAAGAGATCTATATATTCTCAGGAATGGTATTTGACCTGATTGCATATGTAAGTATTTACTTATTTTCCACAAGGGCTGAAGTTAACAAAAAGAATGCTATTTTTAATTTCATACTTTAAATTTTTAAATAATTGCATCCTTAGGCACCATACAATACAATGTGACACAGAACAACAGACATGTTTGGTTCTAAAGTTTATTGCAACCAAATGGGGCCCAGCAGCTTTGTCCTCCAACATATTTTTGGACTGGTCCAGGAACATCATTAGCCACATAACACCTGAAAACAATGACAGCTTATTTTAAAGCTCCCGAATTTTTGTGAAGTGTGCAACAGGAACAAAGCTCCAAAGCAGACAGTGAGGCATGATCAGCAGGAGAGAGTTTAGTCAGGTACAAATCTGATAAAGTAAAACAGGCAGAAGAAAGAAACAAAACATATCTGTCCTTTTCTGGTGACCTTCTCAGCATACAAAGTCTAGATATTTTATGAACTTTCCATCTACTTCCATCAACTCTCTGGGCTGTCTTTTTTCCTGAGGGATATGGTCTGAGAATCATGAAGCTGTCAGCCATTTCCTTTCCTAATTTAAGAAGCATCAATATTGAGCCCTGCTATTAATCTTTGGCATATCTGCCATAATGAATGTTTGAAATAATACTCCTAACAAACACAAAACTAAGGCCTATTATTAGGGTGATGTATTTGGCACAGCCCCTACTCTGGACCAGATGTGAGGGACCCAATGATATAGTCAGATATCTTTGGTGCACCACACACCAACATATACCTTAAACATTCTCCAAAAGCAATCCCAACAACCATCATCATCTCACTGCTTCCTAACAGGGCTATCTCTGTAGGCTTTTGGCAACATTAAATATTCTGTATGCTTGCAGAATAGTCTTGGAAGCCTAGTTTACAAAGTTGCTAATTAGAAATGCTAATAACCCTAATAAACAGAATTTACACCAATTAAACTTAGTTCCTCTGTGCCAGCTGACAAAATTAATACCAAGCAGTTTCTCTCTGATTCTTCACTTGGTATTTTGTGCCAAGTATTTGGTGGTTAATTTCACTTTCACTATCTCAAACCTTAGAAATTCCAAGTCAGTCAGAAATTGCTCATACCAGTCTTGAGGCAGACTGAGCAGGTTCTTTAACACTCCAGGTAAGATTACAGAATGCCAAAATTAAAGTTATGCTGTATGGACACTACAGGTTAGTTGCCACAGCTCTACAGCAGGACAGAGATTTGCAACAACAAAAACTTCGCTAACTATCCAGTCAAACGTACAAAAAAAATTAGTTGGATTCAATTTTCTGCTATTATTTTTTTTTTCTCCATGATTGTTTCAGTGACATATGCATACAAGGACAGGTGCTTTAGAGACAGTGGGAGTGCGGGCTGCAAATGCATCTGATCAGCAAAGTAATCAAGAAACACCTGGAATCCCAGGAAAATAAATGCTATTTACAAGCAACTTGCCAGGCAGGAAGTCAGCACTACCTACTTCGATATTTCTACATCTGATAAAGAAAAGGAACTTATCATGCTTCAGCTGTACATCCACAGAAATACAGAACTGCACATGCTCCCAAAATGTTGTCAGTAACTAATCATAAATGATTCTAAGACTGATAAAGCTGAAACCTACTATGCAGAAGAAAGTATGCCTGTGACATGGTCCTAGCTGTGGAATGAATAAGGATCCAGGCCAGCCATTTCAAGGTTACACACTGAAAAACATTAGACAGAGATCAATGCAAATGAATCAAGTGCTGTTACTCAGCATTTCTGGCAGCACTCCATCCTCAGAAAGGACAGTGCAACTGTTTTCTAAAAGGTCTTAAAAAACAAAAGCACACTGCACCTCTGTGAGCTTAAAATGAGAGCATCTACTTTGTGTGCCCATTCATCTTCATTGTCTCAGCAGATGTTGTCTCTGCTTGGTAATGAACAGGTAGAAACGGCTCTTTCTGGAGTAAGAAGAGACTGCAGAGAGGCACAGTGGCCCATGAAGAGAGAGGGCAAATGTCTAGCTACTCTTTGTGGAACCTCAAAATGAGTTTGGCTAGATGTTGTCAAGAAACAAAACTTCTGAGGAGAAGATGGGTTGCATTATAGCAGTAGTGGGTGAAGAACTTCCCTGCAGTGAGACTTGTTTCTGACGCTGGTCTTGCCTGGAGTAGGTTAAGGAGAAAAGAAAGCTCACTGCAGAAAATACCAAGATGTAGAGGAGAAGACAATGTTTACAGAGAGATACCTACAGTTAGGAGCTCTTCAGCTGTTCAGACAAGTACACAGCAAGATATATTGACGCCTGGCTAAAGAAAGAGCACACTCAAAACAAGAGGCCTTCTGGAGAGAAAGGACTACCATTGGATTATTATTCAGTGATTTCATTTGCCTCCTTCACTTCTGAGGATTGGATCTCTTGAATCCACAAGAAAAATCTGCTTTAGTGTAATGTCTTGACTTTTGCTTACATAGGGAAAAACAATTTTGTCCACTGGCTAAGATGTGAACTTCTGTAAGTACTTAAATAAAACTAAATGTCCATACTCAGAGGACCAGTTCTGCACTCTTTGCTCTGTAATACTGGAAAGTAAAGGAAAGGAAGGAAATGAAAGGAAGGAAAGCCTGAAAGAAAAAAAAAATCACAAGTAAAAAACCCTGAAATATCAATCCTGCAGCCATTTTAAAAAATTACTGACTGATGACAGCTCTGACTGCATGCGTGAAAGAAATGGATCATAACGTCAGTGACACAGGGCACAAGATTTCAAGACCTTGGGAATGTTTTGTTATAAACTAATGTACCATTAGAAAACCAGATGGAAGAAGAGAGATCCACGTGACGCATTACCCTAGCACGCTCAAAGTGACTAAACAACGAAGCCACGGAAATATATTTTTTGACGAGCTGGCTACTCTTTTTCTATTGAAGTTTTAATACAAGAAAAGATGACATCAAGTTGTTTTACAGTTTTTTAGGAAGAACATATTTCCAGAAAAGCATTGGAAACTATAAATAGCTGAATTACCTATTCAAAAGGACAGAGATGACTTAAACTTATCAATACCTCCCTGAATGCATTGCTTTACTAGAATATCCCAAGTCAATTCTGTAGAAGTAGAAGTGCATTTGGTTGTGTCATAAAAAAGCAAGCTCATAACTCATAACATTTGAATACTCATAACTCATTTGTTTATTCCCATCCTTGAAAAACTGCTTCTCTGAATTCATGGTAGGAAAATAAAAAGATTGTTTAGCACTTCCCACAAAACTGCAGAGAGATCTCATTGGCTAAACATAGGCAAGTTACCTGAGAAGTCACTGAGGACAAGGGCTGCCTTTTGGGGGCTGGCTCTTCCACTAACTAAATTCCAAGCTCTCACAAAAAGCTTTAAGAGGTTCAGCATGTACTTATTTAATAAAACTCAGAACAATGTATCCAGAAGACTTCTGACAATCCCAAACAAACTGAGAAGCACTGAATTTGAATCTGTATATGAGTACACAGCTGTATGTCCACACTAACACTGCACAAACCCCTTCTTCACTATAGTTTTTTATAACTCCGAATCCCCAAAATACTGTTTTCTCATTATTATTAAGGGCCAAATAAAGAGTTCCTATTTATGTTGTGAACACCTAACTGCTCACTGTACAAAATTCAAACCCATCCTCTCCTAACTAGAGTTATCCTTTTCTACTGGGAAAGGATCTAATAATCTCATCTGCCTGATACTTCATGCATGTGTCTTCTCCAGTCCTTTCACATGAGCTTCAGGAATGTACCTAAGTGGGAGTTCTTTATAATTCTGAGCAGATGAGGTGGTTACCAAATACCAAATGACAAAACTCAAAACTGAAAAAGCATCTTGGGAAGTTTAGTTTAAGTTTTCATTAACATCTGCAGGAGAAGTGTTTCCTGCCCACATTAAGTAGAATCAATAGAAAAGCATGTACAGGTCCAGGGAGACCCTGAACAAAAAAAAAAAAAAAAAAAAAAAAAAAAAAAATTAAAAAAAAAAAATCAGCATCCCACGTTTGTTTCCCCACTCACCCTCCCAAATTTTGAGCATTTAAGAAACGTACTTTTGGAGCTATGCATCCTGCATGTAACATGTAACAGAGCCTTTACTCTACCCAAACACAGACAATAATTAGATGACACACAGGGAAATTTACCCAGCCTTACATATCCCTATTACTTCTCTGGTCTTCAACTTTGAACTTTCAAATGCTGCAGCTATCAATACATGTGATTTCTGTCTTTTAAAGCTGTTACAGTTATTTCCACAGAATCTTGACACAATTAATATGAAAACTTTGCAAGGAGATTTCAAAGCCTGGCATGCTGGAAAAAAAGAGCACCTTCCACTTCCAGAAGCAGCTTCCTGTTCTCTCCCAGATACCTCAGGAGACTGTCTATAACCCATTTTCTCTCATATAGTGAAGGTTTAAAAGAACAAATACAAATCCTGTGTGCAAATCCTTTGCTTTTCAAGCCACAGCCACATATTTCAATATCTGAAAAGCAACGTATGCAAAGTAAAATGAAGAAGCAGGCACCACCATGGATGTCTTTCCTTCCTTCCACTCTAAATACAAAACGACAGCTCCTGTGCTATAGCTCCCTGTGTACCTTTGGGTGCTAGCAGTTCAGAAAAACCCCACGTGCTTCCCTGGTAATTTTTCTTTCCCCTCCACTTTCTCCATGCTACTTTATAAATTAAGTACCTTAAAAACTTCGGAAAATGTACCCGTGAATCCTCTGTAATAACTACTTGTACACACAATCTGTACAGTATGCAAACTTATTCCCATAGAGGTATTCCTGTGGAGAAAAATTAATTCAATGTGAATTGCATCACTCTTCTGAATAACCCAGGAACTGAAACGGCTTACTACTATGTAACTTTTACTACCACTTCTAGATCACAGAAGTCTTAACTAACAGCTCAGTGGGTTTGGTTATAAGGTTATTCAGGAAGGACAGAAACAATTAAACAATGACGTATACTTTTCCAGCTGGAAACACTTTTATGCACTTTTTGGATCCCTAGCTTGCACTAGTATTTAAAAGCAATTAAAAAACAAAAACAAAAACAACCAACTATCTCTGGACCGCACTCACAAATATGGTAACAGGAGCAGAAGTTAGCTGCTATCTTCTGTTTCATTGAACACTTAAAAATGTTGCTATCTTTTTCCATCCTAACAGACTTCTCATCCTATCAGTAGAGCCTCAATCATCTGAGAATTTACAGCTGCCTTCCATGACATTTTCAACATCTTCGCTTGTGCTTGTAAAGCCCTACCTCCTTTTTAGTCATTACTGCTGCAATTTTTCTTCCAGCTGAAAGGATTACATCTATGACTCCATAAAGAAAACTGTGTGGCCAGGAAGAGTGGTATAAAAAGGCAACAGAAAAATGTAGCACTCTGTCCTAGAGAATAAGTGTGTCTCTTACACCACTGTCTATAGAGCTTGGTTATTTTCCTTCCCGAAAAAAAACAACCAAACAAACAAAAAACCAAAGACCTCCCTTCACCACTAGACATTTTGCACAGTCATACCATACCCAAAGCATTACATCAGAGCTGTTTACGTCATACCACCACAACAGAACAAGCCACATCAGTCAGTCTGAACAGCAAATTAAAATAATTTCTCCCTGCTTTCTCTCAGCTCCTTTGCAATGCCTCTTCCCTCTCCAAAACTCACCCCCAAAGCCTCACAGCATTATTGTAACAGCATACTGCACATCCCCTAACAATCAAGGTGATCTATCATGTCAAGGACTGTGCATATCCCATGTATGAGTGCATGAGAGCTCTAAGTCACAAAATCAAAATAAATTTAACGCTGCTTAACATCTTCTTTTGTAAAAGACTGCAAAATCTTTATTCTTTTAACTGAGACCACAAAAGATCCATTCTAGTAAAATGAGAAACTCCCTCGCTGTACAGAGCTCATCTGCTGTGCATGCTTGTCAGCATAACTTTCAGTAGCAGAAAATTATTGAATGCCTTAGGACTTAATTTGCTCTCTCATCTACCTTACTCATAACCTACCCACAGAGCCAGCACACATGGCAGTAACTTACATAGAACATGACTTAGAGGCCCTGCTCAGAAGCATATTTTCCAGCAACTGATTGAATCTGAGTCTCACACATGGTGACCACATCCCTGAAGCACTGGAAATGCACAGAGTTTCAGTTGTTAAAAGACTGATTTAGAACATTTTCATATATTTAAACACATAGGAGGTGCTGCACAGTGGTGGGAATGATGGGAATTTAACCATAAGAAATCACTTTGCTGAGTCACTTATCAACAAACACAAGGCAGTGAGTTGTTACTACCAATAGCCAAAGACTTTTTCATAAGAATAGGTTGTTAAACTTCATAGCATTTTTGACTTGTAATTAAGACACCAATTTTCACTTGCCATAAGCTATCTTGAGTATAACAGCAAGTGTAGCACTCTTAATCATTTCCTATCCTGCAATATTAACTAGTGCAAAAGCTACTGGAAGCAAATAGCAATGGTTTACTCTGGTAAACCTATTTTTTTTTCCTTTTTTTTAAAAAAAAAAGTTCAGATGAAAAGTTGCTAGGCATACTTTTAAGAAGACTATACCACAAACCAAGCTGTAATCCTCACCAGTGTCATTCTTTGCCTTTCACTTCTTTCAAAGAAGGAAAGAAAAATCCTATATATGAGGTAAAAAAATCCGTTATTTTAAAGTATACGGAATATGCATAGTATTATCTCCCCTTATTTTGATAGGCCAGTACCTGCTAAATGTTAGCACCTAATTCAGAGGGACAGTGAAATACAGTTGATCTGTGCAACATCCCTACCCAGCAGATGAGCAAAAATGAAGTGATGGATTTCTATCTGGTGCAGAGAGAGAAGTGAGTACTGCCAAAACTTTCCCCTACAGCACGAAGGTACTTTTTAAAACAAAACCAAAACCAAAACCAAAAACAAAACAAAACAAAAAAACCAAACAAACAAACAAAAAAACCAAAGTACTATCAGCAATGCAATGCCTGGGATTTGAGGGCGCTAGGCCTAGCGAGTGACTCAGGGACTCATGACCGTAGTTCTTACACGCCTGGAAATTAAGCTTAGAAAGCAGCTACAATCATCTCTCATGCCACTCTATCAACACCTTCCCTGCTCTTCATTTAATAGTAAAAATTCTTAAAATAATTCCAAGTTTAAAGGCTTCTTTGTAATTCATTGAACAACACTATGTAAATGATTTATTTCTTTACATCAGAAAGATGTAAGTCACCCCATCCCCTAGTCATTTCTCGCTTCTTCTGGCTTTACTGTTTTTCGTTTGTTTGACAGGGTGGAGTGGCTTTTCCCCAGCTGAATTCAGTGTTTCATCTTTTCCTTTTAGATATACAGTTTTTGTACCC
>NW_008633987.1:25218-28292 GCF_000691845.1 Merops nubicus
TGCTGCACAAGCTTAAACTCTGTGTGCTATAATTCTCTTTTGCAGAGTACATTCTCTTCCCCTGTTACCTTCAACCGTCTGTTCTCTCCTCCCATTTCCAATACGTGCTGTACAAAGAACAGCTACAAATGGTGGCATTTAGGAACAAAGGAGGTCAATCAACCCAGCTAATGAGAAAGCAGAGGTTTGCAAATGTTTGTAAAGTTAAGTCTTTTTCCCACCACCTAGCTCTAGGAAAAGGGCAAGATTTTTAGTTCATACTGTATCCATGGATTTTTTTCTGTAGAAGTCTGTTTCCCATGAGCCTCCAGCTAGAAAGGATAATTTGGTATGAAAATTTAAACTTGTTACATTTTGGCTATTGCAACACAGACAAGTTCTTTCTTCCTCACTCCACCCTCTTCCGTCATGGAATCTTTCAGTCACCACAGGAATGAGAAGACAGATCTCTACCATGCTGCCTTTTCCCAGGCTGGTCTTAATCATTCTCTCTGAGAATAATTAAAAACAACCAGAAATTCACAGCTTCCACAACTTCTGCTGATCTTACTTCAACTTAACGGTAGCTCCACACTGGTCTGATTACAGGAGGACACAGCTGGAGGAACAGAAAGGGCTCTGGTCAGGCTTGCTACTGTAATCATGTTTCTAACATGCAACTCCGGTAAATCTTCACTGCTGCTTAGTTAAAATCTTACAGAGAAGTTCAGAAGGAAGAAGCTGGGCCCAGAGACCTGTAACTAACTGCCTGACCTCATCACACAAAGAAAGCTGTTTCTGCAAACAGAGAAAGCATTCTGACACATTTTCCTGTGTCAAAATTATTTCTCCTCTTTTCCTTTTCAAAAGATGCATGGGAAAGTCGGAAGTCTTTAACACAACTGAAAGATTCTGCCCCTTGTTAGAGTACTAACAAACAATGTTTTCAGGGAAAACAAAGTTAAGGCAAGACTGAAATTACCTAGAATTAGGGCTGACACGCAAGGCTGCCAGTATGGATTTCAGCCCACTAAAAAGATGCACCAACCGACAAAAATGTGTTGAAGCACATTTGTTGATGCATGTTGATGCACACCAGTTTCTCTTTTCACATGAGCAGACCCAGCTTTGTCACTATGAAAGTATTTATCTCTTTTAGAAATATTAGCCATTTGACTTCTGCTTTTCTGAATCAGAAAACCTCAGCAAGCTAAAACAACCTACTTTGACTGTAACATTTTAAAGAGGAAACCCAAACAAATAGGAGACGAAGGATTTCACCTCCTAGGTTTGGACTTCCTAAATCTAAAAAAAAAAATTTCCAAGAAAAATAAAGGGCCCAGAGAACTCTATGGAAGACACTTTAAAAACACAAGAGGAGACTGAAATGTTAAATCCGCAGATGCCTAATAAAACTATTGTCAGGCATAGAAGGTGATGTGACACAAAATGCACCCTTCTTTTCCCTTTAAGCACTGTGTCGGTGTGTAAACAGAACTGCACCTTTTTTGTGGTACCATGTACTAAAAATCTTCTTCTACCTCCTGTCAAGCTACTGCCCCCCCCCAACAAAAAACAACAACAACAAAAAAAGCTCAGTGAAGACTTTATGGAAAAACAAGAATATTCCCATTCCTGTCACACAGTTCTGGTTTTTCAGCACACTGAGACATCCTGTAAATCAGCTTGAAGTGTTTTGATGTATGGTTTACAAATAAACACGTGTGTATATACATACAAATACACCACAGCTTATGGTGGGACCCTTGAAAACTGGAAAGAAATCAGGCTACTGACTCTTCCTTCAGTATAGTGACAAAAGAAACAACACTTCCAAAAATGTACCTAAAAATCAGCTATCCTTTCTGACAAAATTAGTCTTCTGGGCTTGGTTTTGCTCCACCTATAGTCCTGTCCTAGGATGCAGAAATATCACTTTACTCCCAGATTTAAAATAAACTATTTTATAAACCATGTGAAAAGAAGAAGCACTGAACACTTTTGGCTTCAGTGTTTGATGAAGCCTGAACACTGGAATTCATTCCAGTTATGATTGACTAGTTATTTCATTTTGTCTAAGTTTACACAAATATATAAAAAAGGGGTGAACAAAAAAGGAAAATCAGCATCAATTTGCAATTTTAATATTGAGTAGATGTTAAAAAGAAAATCAATTCACATGGCTTGAATGTGCAGTGCTTAATTATACATATTGCTACACTCTTTATGAACAAATACTGGACTAGAGCCACCACTGGTACGCCTCTGCATCCCTTCTGTGAGAAGCAGGTGTAACACACTGCTATTTAGCACTTGTTGGAGTAATTACAAAGACGTAGGCAGTCCATGAATTAAGTGTCTTCTTCTATTTAGAAGTACTTTTTTCAATTCCATGTATCTATTTTTAGCATGTCTCCTCCCTTCCTTAAATAAAATCAGACAGCTTTGTATAAATAAAATGTAATAAACCACAGATGCTAAATGTAAACAGTAATACTCCATGGGAAATAATCCTTAGGGACAAGGGAGCGGAGCAGAGATGGCAAATCTTTACGGATACCTATCATAGAGTGCAAGAACTTACAATTCCCAGCTGCAGGAAATTAGGTAGGGAAGGAAGGAGACCAGCATGGCTTAGTTGAGACCTGCTGGTCAGTCTAAAGGACAAGATGAGACTGCACAAGCAGTGGAAGCAGGGACAGGTATCCTGGGAAGAATACAGGGACATAGTCCACTGGAAAAAGACTTGGGGGTACTAGTCAATGAGAAGCTGGACATGAGCCACCAATATGCAGTGGGAGCCCAGAAGTCCAATGGAATCCTGGGCTGCATCAAAAGAAGCATGGCCAGCAGATGGAGACAGGTGATCCTGTCCCTCTACTCTGCTCTGCCCTGCCCTGGTGAGACCTCACCTGGAGTTCTGTGTCCAGCTCTGGAGCCCCCAGCACAAGAAGGATGGGGAGCTGTTGGAACGTGTCCAAAGGAGAGCCACAAAAATGATCAGAGGGCTGGAGCAGCTCCCCTACGAGGACAGGCTGAGGGAGCTGGGTTTGTTCAGCCTGGAAAAGAGGAGGCTCCAGGGGGACCTTATAGCG
>NW_008633987.1:28504-33923 GCF_000691845.1 Merops nubicus
TCTATTGGGAAGTGTCCCTGCTTATGGCAGGGGGGTTGGACTAGATGACCTTTGGAGGTCCCTTCCAGCCCAGACATTCTATGAATCTATGAATGTTTAAATGTAAACTTACAAATATCATGATTAGTTTCAGAAACTCTGACAAAACCTGTGTGCTTCTTCAGTAAGTATTTTTATTATTAAAAATAATGGAAAAAAATTAAAATTACTATATTCTACCTTTGATCCACATTCTTATCCTACTGATTTTTTGACAGCAGGGCAACAGTGACAGAAAGAATTGCTTAAGTGAGCAATGAGCTTTTGAAGGAAGTCTGCTAAAAAAAAAAAACAACTAACTCAAAAATCTCTCTTCCCTTACAAAAGCAGAACACACAAAAAATCATGGAGTAGATTCAGGTTCAAATCATATCTAAGACATGGGTAGAACTAAGGTCCAAGATATTGCTTTGGGCCTTTCTTGATTTTTTTTTTTTATTTCAGCATACACACTGAGAAAGTCAACTAATGCTGTAAATGTCTGTGAAGGACTGCCTGCTAAATACTGTAAATTGTACCTGTAAGGAAACTGAACAAACCAAGACTGCATTAGTTGTGGTTTGGCACAGCTTCACTTCAGCTGCTTCTTCTGGATGGAGTGCAGGTTCTGGAGGTCTGCCAGTAGTGCTGATAAAGTGAACCAAACCATGAACTGTAACACACAGGGAAGAAAAAAAATACTATTCTGCCAAGGAAATGGTGCTGACAACAGCACAGCATCCTCATGTATGCTTTTACACACTCCTATACTATTGCACAACACTTCAAAACTCTTTAACATGGCACAAACTTGTCTTTCTTCAATAACAAAAAATAACAGCTGACAGCTACTTCCATTATTGATTTCCCCCATATTCATTAGTGCTGTCTTATGTTCCTTGTTAAATACTTTCCCCAGAGTGACAAATGTTCCTAGCAGAGTGCAGGCTTAATGCATCAAACTAACATAACTCTCCTTAGATTTTTTCCATGTACTAACAATCGTTCAGAATTGATTTATAGCTTCTACTAGTGGTGTTTTATTCACAACACGTGCAATGTGGAAAAGACATGTACTTAACTTCCCATGAAAACACTAACAGTGCTAGAAAAACCGTTTACTCAGCATAAGAGAGGAGCATTGGTTCTTCATCCAGCGCCTACAGTTTAATGAAATGGCTTTATTCCTGCTACTGAGCCAGAACAGTCAATACAAGCACGCAATTATTTTAAACTCTGCATGTGGTGCAAGGCTAATTATTCCACCTTTGGCTTTTTATAGACCTTTTACAAACTTTGAGTCAGAGATTCATAATCAGATGCAATGAAACATCATCACGTGCATTCCATAACTTATTCACAATTGTAATAATTCCTTCTGTAAATAACTTCTTCCTGTAAATAACTTGAAACAACTGAAGACCCCTTCCAAATAATATTATCTCCCTCTTGGTTGTACACTGCAACAGTCTGGGGTGAATGACCATCAGCCAAGCTGCACCAGAGTCAAGTAGTGCCAGTCTGTTCTCACAAAGCATACCTGCCGAACCCAGAAAAACACATCAGTACCTTTTGTTAGCACCTCGAGTGCTTAAAGAGGCAGACGCAGCATCACCAACCTTGGATATCCACTGTCAGATTTTCCTCAACCTTCCAAGGCTTTTTGACTCATTGCAGGGGAAAAAAAAAAAAAAAACAGAGATAAAATACAGGCTCTTTATTTTATTTATTTATTTATTTATTTTTCCAGGTATAATTTAACAGCCTTTGTGTGCTGCTACAGAACTCTCATTACAATAATCCAAGACATCAAGACGACAGTGCTATCTCCTGTTATTTATCACATATGCAGCTGACATGATGGGTGAGTGCCGTGTTCATCTCAAGAACGCCTCTGTCAGCATGAAAAATGCGGTGCAAAGGCTCTGCAGAGAGCCCTTCCCTCTACTGCTGGCCTGGCCAACATCAGCTACTGGAGTCAGAAATGGGAGATGCTGGTAGCAGCTGATACTAAGAGGCCCTGAGAGCTGTGGGTGAAGACATCACCAAGGAGAGAAGAGGAAGGCAGAGGGAAGCAGTAGAGGAAACAGGTAACACAGCAAGGCAGATATGGAAAGAAAAGGAAGACAATGAAATTGCAACTAATCAACAACAACTCATCAATTACAAAAGCCAAACTATAGTTCGGGGGAGGAGAGGTGGAGGGAAGCAAAGATTTTTTGGAAGGAAGAATACATTTTTAAGACTATGAAAATAAACTGAGGACTGGAAAAATTTAAAAATCAAAAAAAATGCTACTCTGCCCTTGTTAATGACCTTTTCAAATGCCTTTCGGAATTGAAGCTTTGATCACAATAATTTTATGTAAAAGACTGAAACAACCTTGAAGCAGCATGAACTGTGGAACTACTTCAGCATAGGAAAGAAAAATGCAAAGCCCAAGAACAGACAAATCACTATTTCCTCTGGTTATCATTAAGGAACTTCTAGGGATTGGTGATCACTGGTGAAACGGATAATAACCTCCTGAGAGATGTTTCACGCAGGCTACCTGAAGCACAGCAGCATATCTGGTACAATTTTAGAAGATGTCCTGAAGGAATGTGGTCCTTCAATCACCACAGACATTACTGCTATTGTCAGTTTACTGATGTTATACATAGCATGCAAACCTTCCACACCTTTCTAGCACAGGGTATCAGTACTAAAACATTACTCAAATCATCATTTATAATATGAGTCAGATAATCATCAGTCATTTTCCTTTCACAGATAACACAACTCAGGTGGAAAGAAGTACTGTTTTTCTTTTTCCCGTTTGCACACAGAATGGATGGCAGTGGCAGGAATAGGAAGCCCTGGCTGCCAAGTTTCCCCTTTGAACATCTAGGCTGAACTTGCTCTCTCCAGAGGCTACGCTCCCACAGCAGCAATATTCACTAGAACAGAAGAGTACAAACAAATTAGTTTGTACAGTAGTAGGGCTCTGTCGACTTACAAGGACGATTTGCCATCACTTTGATTGGCTGCACCTCAGGGCACCACATGACACACACATCCTGCACTGTGCTCCAAACACCATAACCATAGGTTACATAGGATCCCACCAATGCCAGTTGTGAGAGAAAGGCTATACAGTCAAACACACACCATCTCCATATACAGCCTTGCTTTCCACTTGAAATTTGACTGAGCACAGCTCATGTTCACTGCTCCAGTTTCCATGCCAGCCTGTCTGTCCATGCTTCCTCAAATCCTTTTGGGGATGAAACCACACATGTCCAACCCGAAGCCCTTTTCTAAAAGCAAGCTTCAGTTTCACAGCTGAAGCCGTTCAGAAAGGAAAAATATCCACTACCACATTTTTGGTATTAGAAAGAAGTTTGCAAAGGCTTAGATTCATTCCTGTCAATTTCCTTTGTCACAGAGAGGGGGGGAGACATCTAACAGTATTTATAATAATACAGGTTAGGGGTGAAATGCCTACCTTCTGTTGTTTCCTACAACAAGTCTAGAAAGCAACAAAAAATTGTGGGGAAGATCAGAGAGGGTCAGAATTTAACTTTTCCTTAAAGAATAAAGCAGTTTTGTTCACAGGATCACTTCCTATATTAATTGACAGCTTTCTGTAAGACTTTCTGATCAAGATTTTCTAACCCACTTCAAAAGCCTGCTTTGTCTCTGGTGGTAGACTCTCTGGTGGCTGCTCCAGCGTGACACACAAAAATGAACAGACATGAAAGGGGAGGAGTTTCAGGTTTTGCTTAACAGACCATCTGGATCACACAACACACACAACTGCTTATTTAATGGGCTGGTACATATTGGTCTATTTGCATTGTAACTTACGGCTGCTGTGACCGCAAATTCAAACCTATAAGTCTGGCCACAAACTGGTCTTTACACAGGTGCAAGGAAGCTGTAGAAAAGAGTTGTTGCTGAAATTCTTACATTTTTCCACATACAGCTCCATTGCAAACTGCCAAGGCAAGAAACAAGAGCACTCTCCTCTGCCTCATTTCAAACACGCAGAAAAATCTTGATCTGTGAGTAAGAAACATACTGGCACTAACATTTTGTTCACAAGGATTCCCCTTCAAAAATGTATCTAATCACAAACAGCACAAGGTCAAAACTAGTTTTAGTATTACTGGTAAGTACAGAAATGAAGGAAAATAGATAACGATTTTGCCTTTTTATTATAGTACACAGATGAGGAAAAAAAATAAAAGCTGTGTTCACATTTATAGATCACTACACATATTTCACAGAATACACACTGAACAGAGAATACTCATTACAATTGGTCACCTACAGACACCATGGTTTTACAAGCTCCTTCAGTGAACAACCTTTAACTTTTCTCAGCCTTTTGTAGTACAGTTATTGAATGTAGGCTGCTGGGAAGTCAGTGGAACAGCCTTTATACTTGTATTTGTAAGAAATCTGCTTCTGTTGTTGTATGTTACTGCTTAACCATCTTGAATATTCAAGGGACTAATCAGCACTTCAGAGAGAATTCAATCATCTTTTTTTTCAGGTTAAATGAGACCCTACTGTTTTTACTATCAAAAAAACCCAGGTACCTAGGGTAGGACAGACACATTAATATTCAGTCACTCCTCCCAAACCACATCCTCATTTTCCTTAGTGACTTCTCAAATTTCTAGACAGTAGGAGGAAATGACCATTTGCAGAAGCGCATATCAGCCTTTGTTAGATTTGGCACTCCTCTTGGTAACACATCAAATCAGTCTCAAAATACCCAGCTAGTTTGAAGCAGCTTGTCTTCTGACAGTCTGATGGGCAACACTGCACATGCAGACCTTCAGCCTTGATCAGGCCTGAAGCTGCAGTTTTGCTTTGGCCTTCCAGAATCTTGCAGCATGTGGCAATAAGGATGCCACATGCAAAATGACAGTAGAACTCCTCTGGAATGCCACAGCTACTTAATCAGTATTGACAGTGGCATTACAGTCAAAGATGTTTTGCTGCTTGTTTGTTAGTGGTTGTGCTAATATACAAAGTACTTCCCAAACAAGAAGAACAGCTAAACCCCTTGGCCTAAAGCATTTGTAATCCAAATACAAAAGAGCAACAGAGTGTAAATTAGAGGAGAATAAGGAGAGTTGTTTAGGTAAAAGGTATTCACATCTAATCCACCTTTTATAGTGCTACAGCAATTATTTATGAGATAGGGCTGTTGGTTAACTAAAACGGGCTGTCAACACTAATTATACATAGCTAATTATATACAGCTAGTGTTGAAAACTACTGGACAAGAGGCTGAGGATAGCCCTTCCAAGAATCAGAGAATCACAGAAGGGTTGAGGCTGGAAGGGGTATCTGGCCATCACCTTCTCCATCCCCTCTACTCCAGCAGGAATACATAAACTAGTCG
>NW_008633987.1:33934-37180 GCF_000691845.1 Merops nubicus
CTATTCGCAATTACACTTCATGTGTCATGTCCTTGTTTTGCTAGGACAGAATCACAGAATCAATTTGCTATTCAGGAAAGCTGCATTTTTGAGAAGACTGCAGCACCTGACTCAGTGAGAACAAAGCCAGTAAAACTCTTTGTTTTCATGCCTGGCAATCCATGGTATGCAGGTGTCCATAGCAATCAAGGTCTTTAGCAGCTCTGAGTTAGCTAGGTGCTAAAGCTAAGAGGAACAAAAGTCAGGAGAGCTGATCCAAACTGGCCAGCTCAAGTACTGCACATCACGTCACAATCACTATGCATCGGGAAGTTTGGTGGGGACAGTCTTCTCCTCTATGGTTGCCATCTCTGGAGGGTATCACCCATCACTCTGCTCCCAGAGCTTACTCTCCTGTTGGCTGTCATCATCACACTTCCACTGGAGCTGTGGTGCTCTCAGAGTTTGACATCCAGCATCCTCTGGAGTGAATGTGAGTGTGCTGCTCCCAATCACTATGTGGGCTCTGTATAACTTCGTGTACTTCATATTGTTATCAGTATTAATATCAGGGGTTTATTACTACTTTATTAAATCTGTTTCCATGTCAATACACAGCTCTTCTTTCCTTTTTCCAGTTTCCCCTTTGAGGGTGTGGGGAGTTGGGGGTGGGAGTGGGGCTGGTCATTGGGTGATAGAACAGCTGACTAAATGATGACAGTGATTATCAGACATCATGTTTCTTTGTAGGCATTGTGGACGGCATTTATCTTCCAGAAGGGTCTGAGGAGGAAAGACAAGAACCTTCTGAGGAAAAAGTCACTAATAGCTTCCCACATATGGGAAAACACAGACAAAATTACAAGGAAATCAGTTAAACAATGTAAAGTGGCAGGCACAAATGGTCAAACAGATGCTAGAAGTGGCTATAATAGACTACAGAAGACAGGTATCAAGGAGGTGAAGTTATGTGAGACTTTGAAGAGGATTTTAACATGGTTCCATGGAAGCATCCAAAGAGCAGGTGACAAATCCATGTCAAGGACTGCTGTGGCCATTGGGAAGAACAAGGTCAGAGCAATATACAGTTAATTGCCTGCAGGACAGGGTCAGAAAGAAAACCAATAGCCACAGATAATATCAAAGAAGAATTACAACCACTGTTCTCCGTATGCAGTACTATTTAGCAGGAGATTACAGCAGAACTGAACAGGAGACCATGGGTCTTGGTTATGAGTCTGACAAGCTAGACAGAATACAAGAAGCAGCAAAAACAATAGGCAAATACACATACAAGGGAAAAGATAAGGGGCCAAATTTTTTGTACTCATTTTTTTTTGAGACCCTCATTGAGAAAGCCTCAGATGGATGGGCTAATGAGGAAATCACAGAGGGTTAAATGTTAAGAAAGGAGAGACAGGTTTGATTGTAACTTACTAGTGACAGCTCTAGTGGTCATCTAAAATAAGAAGGTGGAGGTAAAGGGATGGGAAAAGGACCCAAAACAGACTGTGTCTGCAGAGTGGGGCAGAACTGCTCTTCCCTGTGCTATGCAGTTTTATTCTCTGTGCATCCTTTTGGTGAAACAGGTACTATCCATAGTCCAGTTGTGCTGACCAGTGTCCCTGTGGCATCTCTAGGAGCTCATACAGTACCCCTTCTGCCTGAAGACAAAATTTTCTTTAAAGAAAACTAGGTCTGTCTTTGACTGCTGACAAATACATGGAGCCAAGGGAAAAAGGAAGATGATAGTCTGTTAAGAGAGAAGACACTGGCATGTCCAGAGAGGACCCAAGACACTCATATCAATATGATGAGGAACATAAATATCATTCAGTTAATCAGGAAGGACTAAAGGGTAAAAGTTGCACAGAAAACGCATTTAAAACCTTGTTTTAAAATGGAATGATTTCCATTAGGCTTTGGTGGCACCAATACCAGAAAGTCAGGTCTGGGGACTCCTTCCATGTCATCTAGTCAAACTATTATCTCTTAGCTTAATATATTGTTAAAGAAAAAAGTGCACAAGCCTTCAACTTCTAAGTCTTCCTTCATCTAAGGAAGCAGAGCCGACGCAGACATTTTCAACTAGTTTTCCTACTTTGCTATTGTCATCTACTGTGGCCCAATTTTTGCAGTATAAAATATCTCTGGCTAACAATAGCAACTGTTTTTAAGACTGGGGACAACATCAAACGACTAACTAGCTAGGTGAAATTTCTCATTGAAAGCTGAGGAAAAAAATGAAGGCACTGACGTAGCTTAAAGATATCACCAATGCAGCAGAAGGCACTAATCCAATCACCTTCCTTGCAGCCCCATGTTAGGTAATCAAATTAAGTCTCTGGTTTTTGCCTCCTGGAGGAATTTGTAATAGGGGAATCAAAAAATGTGACGGTGAAATAGCCACAGTTAGTCAAAACTGCTGCATCCTTTGTAAGCAATAAGTGTGACTGCAGTAAATACAAAAGGAAGAATTTAGTTATTCCTCATTAGGAAACCCATATTTATACTATGTAAGACAGCATTCAGATTAACTCATTTATTTAACTACTTGTCACCCATTACCTCACTTCACAGAACAAAAACAAGTTTTAAATTTTGTTTAATGGTAGCACTTAGAGCAAAGAAAATCAAAGCTTTGTTTTGCCTCCACATTTCTAGGATGACTCCCATGTGCTGCTGAGGCCAGCAAGACCCTAGACTGTGCTGGGTCACAGAACAGGACTCAAAAAAGCCCTATGTGCTTCCTATCCCCAGCTAAAAATGTTCACATCTGCATTCAAGGAAGAGCTATGAGTCTTCCACTTTACCCAAATTAAATGATTATCCATACCACTTTCTGCCCCATTGAGAAGAAAACATCAGCAAAGAGAATAGCATTCTCCTGGGAGATCAGTCCTATGGCCTGCCCACTGCTCCTGTTCTCAGTACCTCTGACCAGCACTGTGGTGGGCTCATCCTGCCCAGTAACCAAATCTGCCCCCAGCAAAACAGGAGTGGGAACATGAAGAGCAAAAGCAAGAAAACACATGAAGGAAGGAGGGAGGGGAGGAGAAATGATGCAAAGGCAGTGAATGGCTACTTCCCACAGGCAGATGGAGGCCCAACAATGGCCATGTTGGTGGACAACAGCCCCACTCCATCCCCCCCTACCACTGGCTTTATTTCTGGGCATGGCTTTATGCTATGGAATATCCCTTTAGCCAGCCCAGATCAGCTGTCCTTTGAAAACCTACAACCTACTCATGGAGGGGGAGGGGGCGG
>NW_008633988.1:0-353 GCF_000691845.1 Merops nubicus
GAGCTGCGCTTCCCCGAGGGGGAGGTGGGGCTGGGGGGCTCCGGCCGCACCGGGTGGCATCGGTACTCCAGGAGAAAGGTCTTGTCGTCCACAGGGCTGCCAAGGGGGCTCCGAGACATGACAGCAACACAGGGAACCAGAAAGCTATACAAGACAGACAGACAGACAGATGGAACGACCCCTCTCAGTAAGGTCCCTCTCAGGACCCAGCCGGCGCCTCCCCAGGGTGCTGCGTGCTGGCAGAGCCGCACAGACACACTCGTGGTGCTCTCACCATCCCCACACCCTCCCCGGGCTGCCCCGTGTGCCAGGGCCAGGCTGGAGGCTCCTGAAGGCCCCGCCTGTCTTCACGA
>NW_008633988.1:427-1231 GCF_000691845.1 Merops nubicus
TGGCTTCAGGCAGAGCGGTGGAGGATGCAGCCAGGGCACGCAGCAGGTACCAGCCAGGCTCACAGCTGAGCCTGGAGCACCACCAAACCCCAGCTTCTCTGCCACTGCTGCAGCTCCATGCGCCCTCTTAATCCCCTTCAGGGACTCGGGGTGCCACCAGTGCCACCCTTTGCCTTCCTGGCTCCCACCCCCAAGCTGACGTGTGGTGAAAACCCCGGTGGTGACCTCACCACAACCCCTGTGCTCCTCAAGGCCTGTACCTGTCCCAAACTGCTCCGAGGAGCAGCTCCACACCTGCCCCAGTCCCTAAAGCTCCTCGTTTGGGGTTATATTTGCTCATCACCTCCTGTGCCACGCCACGTACTGTGCACCTACAGAACAAACATCTGACAGAGTTCTACACCCACTGCCTACCCCATACATAATTTGGGGAAAAAATATGGTTTAATTCCTCTCCACTGAGATCTCACTGTATGCCGTGGTCACCTCTGAGCTGCTCCTTTTCAAAGGCCATGGACCAGGAAACAGAAACCAAGACACCAACGTATATCCCTGTACCAATGACTGGCAGAAGGACAAAGTAGACTCATCAACAAAAGCTCATTTGATGGAGATGCTGCTTATTTTCCTCTCCCTGGACACAGCCTCTGGGCCACAGGTCTGCCAAGTGCCCTGCGGGTGGGGAAGATCTACATCCTGCTCCTAACCCCGTCCTGCGCCAGCCCCAGCACCGAGGCGCAGATCTGGACGACGCGCCCGGTGGCACGGCAGGAACCGCGCAGGAGCCGCGCAAGGCCCCGGCCC
>NW_008633989.1:0-11129 GCF_000691845.1 Merops nubicus
AGCTGTTGACTGCATGTCTGCCGTGAAGGTAAAGGATCCGGAGGCAGGGGAGAAGATGGGCAGCGAGGCGCTGTGGCTTTTCAAGCAGCTGAATGTCCACCTGGAGCAGGAGGGGCGGTTTCTGCCCCGAGAGAAGGGGCTCAGCCTCATCGAGTGCGCCGCCGAGGTGAGGGGGCACCGGGCAGCTGGGCCGGGGGACGGAGAGAGGGAAGCTGCTGAGTGAGGAGGAGGCAGTCCCTTTAGGGAAGGAAATCAATGTTAAAAAGTTAATTGTTTTTTTGTAGACGCCGCTTACCTTTTGTTTTAACTCTATCTTAATCTGTAGTTGCTAACATGCATTACATTGTCGAAGAGCTATGACATACCTACAGGGCAAGTAAAAATGTATAGATGCTTAATATTTTTTGTTTAAACTTCGAGTGAACATAGAACCAAGTGTATACCACTGTGTGGTACGACTGCAGGAAAGCTGAGATGTCAGGTAGACAGTTAAATGGGGAAGTGACCGGCTCTTCGTTAGCAAGGTCTGCGGAAATGAACATAGAAATGCTTAGTGCTTGACAGCGAAAAATAAACTGAACATGAACACTTTCATGTTAATGACCAGAGTTTCTTACTGAGTTTAGGGCAGGCTCGCATTCCTTCAGGTATTTGTGAGTTTTTTTGGAAAGAGCCTTAATGTTTAACAAAAAAAGTCTCTGAAATCAGTCTGCTTGTTTGCTTTGAAAGCAGAACTTGTGTTGCTTAAATATTGACGTGCAGTCAGAGAGGAGGATAAAGTGAGCTTGGTCATTTCTGTTTCTGTAAGGTCACGAGTTGTTGTATATGCACACACTTGGTGTAACTATTGTCTTAAGAAAGCAAGTGCATACTGGAAATGGGGTTGTGCTGAGCATTGCATCAGTGAGACTCGGGACCTGTCTGTGATACGTGTACCTGGGATGTGTTTTGAGTCTCAAGTCCCTAAGTTATTTTTTTAAGTGAAGAGGAATCAAGTATTTAAGGAAAAAAATAGTGTTTCTCTTTGACTGAAGTAAAAGATGACTTGGATTGTAAGTGGTCTCAGTCATTGCTGGTGCCACTGAGTAATTCTGACTTTGTTTCTCTTGTCATAGAACGAAAATACTCTGTGTCCGAGACAAAGGAACGCCAAGGTGGAAGATCTTTGGAGCCTGACCAACTTTTTTGGTTTTGCAACTGAAACGTTTGTTTTGTCTGTTAACATTCTGGACAGATTCTTGGCTCTTATGAAGGTATTTTGGCGGGGAGAGAATGAGTTCTAGTGTCAGCTGGGAATATGAGAGTTTTGGGTGGACTTACTTGTCTGTCAAAAAGGGGAAGGTTGTGATCTAGGACGTAACTGTGGGCGTTGACTCACTCTGTGCTAGCAAGGTTTCTGAAGTCCTCCTTTTTAAGCCTGCACTTGAGCGCAGTTCTTTTAACCTCTAAAGGCAAGTAGCAGCATCATTTATTTCCTCTAAGTCTGTAGATTTCACCAGGTAGACGTAGAAGAATAAGAAAGGAGAAATCATGAAAGAACAAAACCATTTGTGTTACAATTTCTAGATACTGTGCTAGCTTAGTGCTAGAATACGTAATGATCATTTCCTGGATATTTTTCTTTTTGTTTTTGTGCTGCTTTATGGCAGACAATGTGAACCTAAACCAGCTCCCCATTATGTTGATAGAAAAAGTAAAGTTGCATCAGTTCTCTGGTCTGCCTGTCCTTGAAGTTGCACAAAACATTGTGCTGGTACATTGCTGGGAGAGAATTGCAGAGGTAGGAACGAGTTGTGGAGGGGTAGGACTGCCTAGAACAGGCTCAGGCTGGATTTGGGTTGGTTTTAAGTGAGGGTGAGCGAGTGCTGCTGCTTGGAGAAGCAGGGTATTGCAGTTCTGGATGCAGTTTTTGTTGTTCCCTGATGTGGAGCTGTTTCAGCAGAGGGTGCTCAGCTGTTGAGCTTCATGTCCTCTGACTTTGCAGTGGCAGGTGGATATTGCATTATTGCTCAAACTTCAGTGACAAAATTGGTTTGACTGGGTGAGGTGTCTCAGGTGCCTGACATCAGGTCTGTTTGAGATAAGCAGATCTTCCTGTGGAACTGTGGCTCTTTGGGTCGGCTCACCTAGGCCCTCGGTGCTGTTAGATGAACAGGGTGCTCGTCGGGGGGAGTTCTCACAGTGCTCCCTCTCTCTAGGTGAAACCGAAGCATTTGTCTTGCATCGGAGTTTGCTGTTTCCAGCTGGCTGCCCGAGTGGTGGAGGAGGAATGCAATATTCCACCTGCCCAGGAGATCATCCGCATCAGCCAATGTAAATGCACTGCCTCGGACCTGAAACGGATGGAGAAGATCATTTCAGAAAAGTTGCACTTTGAATTTAAAGCTACTACTGCCTTAACCTTCTTGCACTTGTACCATACTATTGTACTCTGTCATACCTCAGAAAGGTGAGTTTGAGTTGTAGGTTAGTGGTGGTCTGTATGTTTGCTGAAGCCCCTTCTCTCTTCAACTGCCTCTTAAAGCATTATGGCATTGGCTGTAGAGGAGGCAGCTCCTTAGTTTTCACTGTCTGATGAGCAAATGCTTGTTGATAACATGTGCTGTTCTCCTGGTTATCTTACAGGAAAGAAATGCTCAATCTTGACAAATTGGAAGCACAGTTAAAAGCTTGCAACTGTCGGTTAGTCTTTTCTAAAGCAAAAGTAAGTACAAGTGGCTTTCTCTGACTCCTTGAGTAGGTTTTGGTTCATGTTATGTTGAGAGGTGATTTTTGTCCTTGTAGCCATCTGTCCTGGCCTTGTGCCTTCTCACTCTGGAAGTTCAGACTCTGAAATCTGTTGAGCTGTTGGAGATCCTTCTGCGTGTTCAAAAACATTCTAAGGTAAGTATTTTCTGTGGATTTTTTTGCAGTCCTTGAGGCTGGTTGCAGGTAACGATGCACAATGTAATATTTAAGGGACCCCTGTTGTCAGTGTAAAATCTTTATAGACAACAAGGTGGTATGTGGCAACAGCTGGAAGAAGCAATGAAGTGGGTCTTTAAACATCTGTCGGCAAGTCTCATGGCTAACAGTTTCGTTGGTAAAATGCCAAATGCAAATAAAACACCCCACTGCTTAGAGAATGTTGTCGGCTAGTCATTTTGCACTGGCACGTCTTGGCAGCTGCCTGGCAAGTGAAAAGATTGTGGTTTAAAAAAACTAGCTTAAATGTATAAAATCAGAGGAAGTGCTGACCTAATGCATGTGCAACACATGCTTTAACAAGCAGCAGATTTCACTTGCACAGTTGTAGCTCTATGTTCTAGAGGAACTCTCAATCGCTTTGTAGGACTACAGTGACTGCTGGGCATTTTTTTTTCCTGAATAACTATCAGGATTTTATCAGTTGATGGTCTAGAAGAACCTTTTCACTATTTAAGTCAAGTTGAACTAGCCCACTTTCTTGAGGGGTGGAAGTAGTTCCTTAAAATATGAGATTTGCCATTGAAAAATAATTTTAATAGATTATTGCTATTTTTATAATAATCTTGATTTTAATTTTTCATTTGGAAATAAGAATGTTGACAACAAATGGCAGGCAAACTGCCAACTCAAACTTTATTGTGGATGTTTCTAGAAGGGATATAAGGCTTCACCTTCAAAAACAGCCCCGTTTTGACAAAGGTGTTTCACAGTTAGGACTCACTTATATCTTGATTGATCTTTTTTCAAGTCTTTCCCAAGAAGGTTAAATGGAGGGACAGCTTCTCTTCAGAGCCTGTGTGTAGTAGACTCAATAGGTTCATTCTTCTCCTTTCAGATAAGTGATGGTGACCTGCTTTACTGGAGGGAGCTGGTCTCAAAATGCCTTGCAGATTATTCTTCTCCTGAATGTTGCAAGCCTGATCATAAAAAACTAGTTTGGATTGTTTCAAGGCGTACAGCCCAGAATCTACAAAACAGTTACTACAGTGTTCCTGAGTTGCCAACAATACCAGAGGGTGGATGTTTCAATGAAAGTGAGAGGTCAGTAACACATAGTTCATTTTTTGGGAATTCTTGTTTTCTGGGAATGTTAATGGCAGCTCTGTATAACTAGGGTTATTGGCCAATACTTAAGAGGAGGAAGGAAAGCTAGCTTCGAAAAGACCAATGAACTAGAAATACAGCTTAAACAGAAGGAAAAAAGGGAACTATCATTGTGGTGTTCAAAAAGTACAAGTGCTTTGCAGGGTGGGAGGAGGCTTACAAAGCATTTAGGTCTTCAAAACTAATGTGTATTTGATACCTTGAACACTGGCTTCTTGGTTGGTAGGAGATTTTTGGCATTAGAAGTAAGGAAGTTGTACCTGGATATGATTTGAGCCTTAGGGATGAGAAGCATTTAGATCTGGGGTGTCATAGTAAGAACAGAAGCATGCAAGAAAACAGAGTTGAGGAGTACTTTGCCACTTTTGAGGGGTTGTGCTTTGTTTAAATTACCTTTTGTACTGTTGCTTCTAGTGAAGACTCTTGTGAAGATATGAGCAGTGGAGAAGAAAGCCTCAGCAGCTCTCCTCCGAGTGATCTGGAAGGCACCTTCTTCTTTGAACTCAAACCTCAAACACAGTGGCAAGCTCTTGGCTGTCGGTCTTGATTGTATTAGGTTGAGATTTTTAATGCACCGTAGAGTCTTTTGGCAATAATAAATGAGGGGGTAATCTGTAAACTGTATTAAGGCAAGAATTGCTGTGGTATGTCAATGCTTTGAATGCCTGCCTTGGGTTTTTTGTTGTAATTTTAAGGAACTAAAACCAAATTCCATTCAGGTCCCTAGTTCAGCAAAAAAATTGATGTATAGTTATGCTGTCATGAACCTAAATGTGGCACAAAGTGCAGCAGCTGAATGCATCAGCAGTGTGTCCTGACAGCATACTGGGCTGTGTGGACAGGAACATACCCACTAGCTTGAGGGAAGCAGGGTTTTTTCCCTCCCTTTATTTGGCATTTATTCTCATTTGGGCTCAAGACGTTGGTTGACTTCTGCACCTCCAAAAGGAAGCTGCCAAGCCGGTTGAGGGATTTGGGGCATAGGAGCTGTGAGGAGACAAAGTAAAATGAGCTTATTCAGCCTGACAAAGCAGCCTTTGTGGAGAAGATGGGACTGAACAGCAGCCTTTGGTTATCTTAAGAGGAGGCTGCTGAGGAGGAGATGATTTTGGGATCCCTACTGAGAAGCATGGAGCAAGAATGAGAGGCTTCCATTAAACTGAAATGTGAAGTTCCCAGTTAATGGAAGCAGTTTGCTCCATGGGGTCAGTGAAGCATGGGAGGTGGACCAAGAAGGGCTGTGCAAGCTTTGTCCTGGGAGGTTCTCAGGATTCAATGTAACAAAACCCTGAACTTGGTTTGAGGTTGGACTGGAGTCCAACCTCCACGCTGTAGTATTCTGGGTATAGAATGAATTGGCCGAGTAGGTGAGGTGATTTGTGCACATAGTACCAGGCTGAAACGGTTGTCAAATAGGCAAAATGCCAAAACTGCTCTAACACTTGACGTGGTCTGCTCCCTTTCAGCAAAAAAAGCAGGATCTTGTGTACTCCCAAGTAGATTTCTTTCAAAGCTTGTTTTTTATAATCTTCAGGAATCTGTATTTCACAACAGGAGTATGCATGGCAAGAAGGAATTTTCTAAATATTAGTTTTCATGGAAGGGTAGTATAAAGTGAGTAAACCCATATTTTTTTTATTACAGACCTTTTTACTTTGAAATTCATGTTGTGTACTTCATTGTGTTTAAAATTTTAACTGTTACCATGCCAATCCATACTATTAGTTTAGACTTATTAACACAGTAAATCTTGGTAAGTCTATGTTCCTTTTACTATTTAACCCTTGTAATTGTTTTTCAGTATATTCATGTTATTGAGTCATACTCAGACTTGTTTGCATGCTAATGTAAAGCAGTTAGTTAGTGCTGGCAAAGTTGCTATGATGCAGTAATATCAGGTAAACGTGATGTTGATGAAGTAGTTAACGTAATGGCTTTCTCCAAACTCTTTTACTGAAGCACAAATTGAAGTGTGATTGTTTCTCCACACTGAGAACATGACTAGGTAGCAAGTGAAGTAATTAGCTCAGAAAATGTGAAGTGTGGTGGTGCCAAAGTGGAAAGGAAGGAGCAAACAAGCTCAAGGTTTTTTTTCGTAGACACGTTGTTTTAGAATGGTGAGAGCGGGGCTGTAAGTTCATAACTGTTCCTGTGATAGTAGTTCTTCTAAAATATAAAAGTTTACAAAAATGTATATAAAAATGTAAATTAAAAAAATGTACAGAAAAAAATTTAAAACAAAAAATTACCAGAAAATACTGTATTTTTTTACATTTAATGTAACTTTTTATAGGTATGTTGCATGTAGATAGTAATTTATTGTGGCCTGTGTATGATATAAATACTGTATGTCAGAAGACTTCTCACTGCCAGTCTCTTTTGCATCTGAAAGCTCACTTTGGTTGCAGGTGACAAACCTACTGAGTCTTGTTTCAGTTGAGAATGAAAATAAACAAAGTGCTGCATTTGTTAACTGGTCTTGAGTTATGGTTGGTTCCTTGAAGCTTTTGGCTTGTCGTTTGTTGTTTTCATCACTGTTGCATAGCATGTGTGGTTCTGCAGCTTTCTTCCAGATTTCCCAGAAGTTCTGGTCAGCAGTTTGCAATGAAAAAAAGATTTCTGGGTGGCTTGCTGATGGGTGTGAATCTCTTCTCACCTTTACTCCAAATCATTTTCAGAAATACTGTGAGGTTATCTTTCTACTTAACAACCAGCTGCTGCTGAACTCTCATGCTGGGGTGAGTGGTGTGAGTGGTACCTTTGTAGATGTGGCAAGTGGGAGGTTTCACTCATGGTCAAGTGTAGGGGTTGTTCCAGGCTAAGTGTTGTGGGTTCTGCTGGATTTGTGTTGGCTGCCATTCCCAGTCTTCAGAGTGCAACCTGGTCTTGAGGAAGTATCTGCAACACCTACAATAGCTCATCAAAGGTGAACTTCAGCTTGTTTGCTTTTCATCTCATCCTGCCCATCATGCCACAGTATTTTAAAATGGTTCTTGTCTGGTTAAAATGAAGGAATAAGGGTTTGCAAACGTTTTTATTTTCTGGAGAGATGTTCCCAGCACTAGAAAGACTGGAGGAGGGAGCCAGGACCTGCACTCAGCTACCTGCTGAGCTGGCTGCAAGTGTCATCATGACAGACTTATTGCATCTTGTAGCTTGATGCAGATCTTCCCTGTTTTGGTCCTTTTTCTTGTGCCAAGGGATGGAATGAGAGAAAACCCAAAGATGCTCCCTCTGTCAGGTCTGTCCATCTGTCTTCCAACTCTGGCCACTGCTGCTACCAAGGGAAATCCTGGCTCAGTTGCTCCAAATGAGTGCTGTCACTTCATTGGCAGGGAGTGTCTGGCAAGAATAAGGCCAATTCTATTTGTAAAAATAACACTTCAAGTGCAGTAATGCTCTATTTTTTTTTCCCTTTATGGCTTTTAAGTACAAGAACACACTATAAGGCTTCTCACTTGCCACATACATACAACAGATGAGGGATGGACATCTGCTGTTAATGAGAGCTCTGTATGAAGTTACCTTCTAATAACTCACATGTACCACTGAAAGTTGAGTTATATAGTGGAAGAGGCGCTATGATGTTCTCAGAGCACTGGCTTCCTTGCTGGCTGTTGTGACTGCTTTGAACATGAAACATGCTGCAGCCAAGGTGTTCAGCTTTGACTTCAAAGGTGCCCACTTGGGTTGCTTGAGTATAGCAGCTGCCTCGCTTGGAAGCTGGTAGATAATGCATGTGCTGTGTAGGTGGGCTCTGAGCAAGGGAGGAAGCCATGAGCAATGTCCCTGGGTGTACTACCCCCTCAGGAGCACTAGTTTAATAAAGCTGGAGGTCTAGCATTCAGCACCTTTCAAGCTTGTCCCAGCATGAAAAGAAATTTGCACAAACCTTGTCAGGTTTACTTCTGTGGTTTGATGATTTAGGCTCAGCTTTGATTTTGGTAGGTCAGATAGCTGGGTACCCCTGAAAAGAGGTCTGCCTGGCTTTCTTCAAAGGACAGGGCTTTTGGTGGTTGGCTTGTTTTTAATAGCAGAGATGCATGTGGTTTCTAGATGCTGGTTTGGGCTTTCTTGTACCACACAGTGAAACTTGCAGTCTCAAGAGTTGCAATACGTGCTCATTTTCATAACTGCTGTCTCAGTAAGACTGGTTTGGGTGGGGGTTGAGGGGGCTGAAAGGGAATGTTTCTGTGGGGAAGACATCTCCTGGGCCAGCTCCTGTGCTTGACTCCTCTGCACTTGATGGTAGTGTGAAAGGCTGAACCTGTGCTCAGCTGAGCAGAGCCTGTGCGGAGTGTTCCTGATCAGCTGAACAGGAGATAGCAGTTTGGTCAGCACATAGGTCAGATGTTTTTACTGACTAGCCTCTTCAGAAAATGGCTGCTGGTTTTGCTCAAGCAGAGCACCAAGTAGCGTGAATGGAGAGCAGTGGTGGAGATAAGCATGCAAGTCATCAGTTGTGAGAGTTGTATAATAATAATAAATAATTGGGCTAGGTGTTAGACAGTTCTAAGTATGATCTGTCTACTATATATCAGATGAGCAGATAACGGGTGTTATTTATCTTAAAATACACATTGCAACTGCAGTGTGTCACCTAGCCTCACTTTATGACCTGTCAGCATCTAGCATAGCCTATATACTGAAAGGAGAAAGTTGCCATAACAACTGAATGAAATCAATTAGAGTAATAAGCTATTAAAATCTCATCCTTAGTGTTGCATAAACATAGCATTTTGCTCATGAATTATTAGTAATCTTGCCTCTAGACCTGTATGTTCTGTTCCTGATTTGCAATCTCAACAATTTTGGAATTGATGAAGTGTTTCATTTCTCTTTCAAAGACTGCTGGTGGGTTTTTCTTTTGGCTGCAGCAAGTAAGTCTTCATCAGAAAGAGGTGCTATTAAAACACCTAAACGAAGGAAGTGTTCATGATGGGATTTCCAGGGCACTTGGCACTGGCTTCCTTCCCACCCAGTGAAGTCAATGGGAGAACTTAGCCTATGGTGAGAAATTTTGTCCTGGGCCTAGAAAGGCAAATTCAGCTCCTTCCTCTGTCACATATTTCCTCCTTGACCTTCTGCGCGTTTCTGAATCTCTCGCTTCCTTTGTTCCCCCTCAGTGGAACAAAGTCAGGAATAGCTCTTTGCTGGGGTTCTCGCTAGTCAGGGATAAATCTGCTGGAAGCAGAATGGGGTAGCTGTCATGGGAAGCTGGGATGCCTAAGGGCCCGTGAGAAAGGAGGGCTTGCAGATTTGGGTGAGAGTGGAACTAGGCTGTCTGGGATTTCTAGCAAGGCTTGTAGAAAGATGTTCCTAGGGAGATACTCACCCTCAAATACTCCACTGTCTTTGCTAGTGTGGCAGGACTGGGTTTGGGACCAGCTGGTAATGTCCCACGTATGCCCTGATTGCTGTGGGAAGAGCTTTTCATCATTTTCCAAGGACAGCTACCCCCTGTTTGCAGGGAAGGTCCTGTGCTGAACCTTGAAGGGCACCCTTTATTTGGCAATCTGCATGAGCACCTAGAGCTTTGCCCAGTCTATTACACGTGGATATGGAGACCAGGCTGGAGAGAGTTGCAGTTGTGCAAGTTACGCAATGGTGGAAAAGCAACATCTCTGTTTACTTTGCAAGGGCCTGTGTGCTTGTTCTCTGGGGATTTCATGTAACTGTGGGTAAAATATTTCAAAGATTAGAGTTGAATTCATAATCCCAAATCTCTGAGGAACTTTGTGTGGTCTAAATAGCAGACTTGTCATGTCCAGTGACTGAGGCAGGCATCTAGGAAGTCTTTTTCATCCAGAGCTCAATTATTAACTATGGTAGGGAGCAAAGGGACTTGAGGTGATCCCCGGGTTTGGCTGGCTGTCCTGCCAAGGTGACAAAAGCAAAGGCCACTGGTCTGATGGCCTGTGCCACAGATGATAGGAAGTGAGGCGAGGTTTACATGCCGGGGGCTTGCCTGCAATGTTGGCATGGGGTGACGCAAAGAGGAGGGGAAAGCCCTTCTGTGACAATGAGCATTGATGCCTTCCTCCCTCACTGTATCAGGAGAGGAAAGGGACAGTGCAGGTCCGGGGTGATGCTCTGTGCTCCTGCAGGGGCTCCGTGCTGTCCCTCACTCAAACCATGCTGTAAGAAGCAATTTGGTGTGTTGCTGATGAGGCTGAGACTCCTTCTTGGAATGCCACTTAGCTGACTCAGCAGTGCTGTCTTAACAGAGGCTCTGTCCCAGGGTCATCTGTGGCATGTCTTTTGCTTTTCTAAGCTTTTCTTGTTCTGTTAGGTGCCATCCTGCCACCTTTGTCCTGTCTGGGCAACCAGGAAAAGCCACACACTCAATGCTGTAAATGCAACACAAGCTTCTTGTATGAGTTGTGCAATCAAAGGTGGCTCTGTTGAAGGAATTTGGCCTGTTTTTTTTCGGGATGTGTACTTTGATCGGTTACCTCCACAACCTGCCACGGCCACTGGAGTAGTTCCTGTGGTATTCTTACAAGCCCAAGTCAGGGATTTGCTCTTGCACCCCGAACTCTCTAATCCCAAATGAGTTCTTGGGGTGTTGTTTTCTTTAACATCAATCCAGTAAAGCTGATAACACCTACTCCTCTAATCCATGTGTGTGCCTCGTGCAGCTCTTCATGAAAACGTGGGCTTTTACCTCAGTGTAAAAACCAGGTGCACCTCATCGTGCCAAGTGGAGAGGACTGCATGGGCATGTCATGTGCCAAATGTTTGTTCATAGCTGGCCGAGTGCTCAACAGACAGTGTATGTGCTTATGATTTGGATGGGAAAGTGCCTTTGCTTAATGTGTGTTCAATGGTGGAATATTCTCTGAAAATAATCCCTGGTGTGAACATTTGGCATGAGAAGTGGCTTCCATCTGAGGGTTTTCAGTCAGGGATTTTCTTACCTGGATGAACAGAGCGTATATCATCGATTTGCTCAAAAGTATAGTTGGAGATTAGTACCATTTTAATTTCTACACTACTTTTTCCAAACAAGGCATCTGTGGTATTGTCCTGGTTCAGCTGGGACAGGGTTAGTTCTC